>NC_057795.1:279957316-280106640 GCF_018294505.1 Triticum aestivum | reverse complement strand
CATTGTAGAGAATTTGCATTTGAATGCAAAATGCACAAGGTGGGATCACCACTTTCACTATATCTAGAAAACACTAGACAAGATCAAGAAATTAACAAGATCCACAAGTGATATGGAATACAAAGGGAGTTGATACAAACCTTGGCAAGAGATAAGGCAAATAAAAGCAAAGGCCAATGTAAAGATGATCAATTATTTCTACCGCACATAAGTGAGTACTAGTTGTCATAAGACAAGAAGTATTTCGAAATAATTCCCGTTGGTAGATAGCAAGGATATCCAACATCATCTTCACACCACACATAAGCAAACTGCAACTTGTAGAGCTAACATGCCACCTAGGAACAAGATAATTTACAATATCAATTCTAGGTGACAATATCTCAAATGTACATATTTTCTAGGATTGTAATATGCACATAGCATATTGCTCCCCCATAATGTGATACCGATAAAAACTTAACAAGAGGCATAAGAGGATCCAACAAGAGATAATTAATGGACTATTTAGAATTTGAATTTCTCATGAGAAGACATACCACATAGCGACTAGATAATCTTGTAATATCAATACTAGATGGTATTCCTCACGTACACACATTTATAGGATTGTAAGGTGCACAAAGCACATCACTCCCCCACAATGGAATATTCCATTAATCTCTCACAAGAGCCAACTAAGGTACAAACAAGATGCACAAAGGCTCAACACACAACTCACATGTACATGAAGTGCAAAACAACATACACATACTTGATTACTCAAGATAAGAAAATTGGAAGCACACATATACAAACACATGCAAGGTAGAAAACCAAAACATGCAAAGGGGCAAGTAACTTTCAATGTAAACAATTTAAGTACAAGTTACCGCAAGGTGGCACATTGGATATCCGATAGAAACTTGATAATCCGAATGACTTGGCTTGAGGCAATATGAATGATGAAGACCCCTTAATTCTTCATAATGTAGCCAAGTCTACAATGCCCTCCAACAACACCTATTGATCAAGTTTGAGCTTGTTGGTCCCCAACCAAGTTGAGTCCTAAGAGATTAGTCACAATAGGCTTGGCTACCCAAATGGTTCTTTTCTTGACACCACTTTGAGTACCAACAACTTTGGCAAACACATTGCCAACCTTATCCTTCCCAAGAGAATAGATATCATCAATAATAATTGGGTTGGATAAGTTACCACTAGTGCATGAAGAAGCAAGGTGAACTTTCTCACGACATTGGTAGCAACGTCTACTCTTCACTTTCTTCTCACTTGATTTCTCAACATGAGAAGCATTAGCTTGAGTTGTCTTGGGAAGAGGCCTTTCTTCAACTTGATGTTGAGCATGAGAGTGAACTTGTGGCCGGTTCCCTTGTTGCTTGTCACTAATGGGATTCTTCTTCCATGGGCAAGATCTAACATGATGCCCTTCTACTTTGCACTTGAAGCAAACAATCTTGGCCGAATTCTTGACTTGTTCTTGGCCCTTCTTTTTGTTCATCTTGGACTTATTTTTATTGGAGTTGAATCCAAGTCCACCTTTGTCATTGGGGGATTTTTGCACACTCAAGATATTGTTGAGTGTGGATTTCCCTTCATGACTCTTTTCCAAGTCTTTCTTCAAAGAAGTGACTTTGGTCTTGAGCTCTTTGATTTCCTCTACATGGTTAGTCTCAACACAAGTACTAGAGGAAGTATAAGCTTCATCGTTAGAGCAACAAGGCAAGGAAAGCAATTCATCACAAGATGTATCAACATTTTGAGTAGATGAATTACAAGGACTAGCACATGGAAATATAGTATTTTGACTATAAGTAGTGCTAGTATCCACATGAGGCTCACTAGATATTACCTTAGCAATCATGGACTCATGATCTATCTTTAGCACATTATGGGATACTAGAAGATCCTCATGAGAGCTTGAGAGCTTTTCATGGCTTTCTTCCAATTTCCCATAATTGCTAGATAGCAACTCAAGTTGAGCCCGTAGCTCAACATTCTCCTTCAAAATGGATGCTTCACAAGTAATAGAGTTACTAGCACAAGCATCATCATTAAAAAAAAATAGGAGAGGAAAACTTGGCAAGCTCTTTTAAATAAGAAGCTTCAAGTTGAGCATGAGACTCGGTGAGTTTGATGAGCTCACCCTTGATGACCCTTGAGCCATTTTCGAGGTGCTCAAAATCCTCAAGGAGTCTAGCATGAGCAAATTCAAGCTTAGCATTTTTAGTTTTAAAATCATTGGCCACCTCAATATCTGTATCATGAGATTCCTTTCCTCTAGATAATTCTAGAGCAAAAGTCTCCTCAAGAGATTCCTTGGTGGTTTGTTCAAGTTCAAGAGCTTGAGAGAGGTGTGCAATCTCATTAGCATAATCACACTCATGACCTTCCATTTTCTCAATGGTGACCTCAAGCTCCTCAAGATGAGATTCCAACTCCTCAATATATTTCTTGCCCTCTGAGGGAGTCCTGGATTAGGGGGTGTCCGGATAGCCGAACTATCACCTTTGGCCGGACTCCTGGCCTATGAAGATACAAGATTGAAGACTTCGTCCCGTGTCCGGATGGGACTTTCCTTGGCGTGGAAGGCAAGCTTGGCGATACGGATATGTAGATCTCCTACCATTGTAACCGACTTTGTGTAACCCTAACCCTCTTCGGTGCCTATATAAACCGGAGGGTTTTTAGTCCGTAGGACGAAGAACAATCATACCATAGGCTAGCTTCTAGGGTTTAGCCTCTCTGATCTCGTGGTAGATCTACTCTTGTACTACCCATATCATCAATATCAATCAAGCAGGAGTAGGGTTTTACCTCCATCGAGAGGGCCCGAACCTAGGTAAAAACATCGTGTCCCTTGTCTCCTGTTACCATCCGCCTAGACGCACAGTTCGGGACCCCCTACCCGAGATCCGCCGGTTTTGACACCAACATTGGTGCTTTCATTGAGAGTTCCTCTGTGCCGTTGCCATCAGGAAGGATGCCTCATCCCGTCTTTAAAGACGGCACTGTTGCTAAAGGAGCTTTGGCTATCGGCCAAACTCTCCAACTAGGTGGTTTCCTTATGACCGCCTGTCCAGCCGCCGCGCCGATGATGACTTCTCGGGTCATCGAAAGCAATCTTCACGTTAGCTCGGAACTCGGCGAGCAGTTAGATTCGATGGAGCTCTCTTCCTTAAATGAGCTCTTGGATCGCATCGCCGCCCTGGGAGTCGCCACAGACTACGATCAGATTGGGCCTAAACCCGATTTGAGAGAGATTAACTCTCCCCAGGTTACCCACCACATTGCTGTGGTAGAGGAACAATACGACAACCCTTCTTCTATCTTAAGGACTAGCTATGTCCGGATTCCTGATCCCTCCGTGCCGGATTCCCACGGAGGGGAGGATGTTACTCAAGCCCTGAACCTAAAGTCAGGCAGCGGGCTAGATTCATTGGACAACATCCAAGAACCCAAGCTTCCAAGTTCGGAAACTACTTGGCCCCTGAGTCTTAAAGTGGACGGGGTTCCGAATTTAATTGCACCCGCCCACCCAAACATAAGCGATCTATCCCAAATCCGGCAAGAGCCCGCAGAAACAGTACACCATTACTGGGCCAGATTCCTCGTGGTTATGAACAGGATAAAGGACTGCCGCGAGGAAGACGCAATTTCATTCTTATGCAATAATTGCATGGACAAGGGAATCCTCAACGCTGTAAGTCGTCATGAAATTACACGCTTCGCTGACTTGGCGTCCATAGTACGAAAGTACTATGTGATGGAAAGCACCTAGAAAACCGAAATCAAATTTTGGGACAATCCGGCCCTGAATACAACCCCAGTCCGAAATAAAAGGGTGCATTATCACCAGGAACCTGGGTTAAACACCAAAAAGCAAAAACCCTATATAGGGCATGGAACCGTACTGGAAGGATGGCTCAATGGACCCTGCAAAATTCATAGTACAGAGGGTGCCACTCCAACTCATAGCCTTAGAGCATGTTGGATACTACGGCAGGTGGCCAAAAGTGGCGAAGAGCTTCTAACTCCAGAGCACCAGCCCAAGGATACCAGTACGGTATTAACAGTCTTCGAGACTTTCGCATCAAATAATATGCGGAAACGAACACTCCGCAGCCTTGCCGAAGTCTACCAAGTAGCAACAATAAACCCATGGAGTGACACGGCTATTACCTTTAATGCCAGTGACGAACCTAAATTCCGAACAGCCCGAGCACCAGCCGCATTGGTCCTCAGTCCAATAGTGGACGGCTTTCGCCTTACCAAGGTACTCATGGACGGTGGCAGCGGATTGAACCTCATTTACGAGGAAACCCTCCGAAAAATGGAAATAGACTGGAGCCGCATTGAGCGAAGCAGCACAACCTTTAGAGGAATAATCCCCAGTCGGGAAGCATGCTGTACTGGAAAAATCACACTGGATGTGGTGTTCGGCACGCCGGATAATTACAGGTCCGAGGAGGTCACGTTCCAAGTGGCCCCGTTCAGCAGCGGATATCACGCTCTATTAGGGCGAGAGGCATTCACAATTTTTCAAGCTATACCCCATTACGGGTACATGAAGCTCAAAATGCCCGGGCCCAACGGAATCATCACTCTTGCTAGTGACCCGGACATAGCACTCCGCGCCGAAAACAAGACAGCCGCACTGGCCCTTGAGGCACTATCCGAAGCCCTAGCAGCCGAGGAACTCACTGCGCTGCGCTCCACGGTGAATAGGGACGATGTGATACTCGATAAGAGATCCAAGTCCACCTCCTTTAAACCAGCGGACGAAATAGTCAAATTCCAAGTCCATCCAACGGACCCTACAAAAACGGCCTCCATCGGGGCACAATTAAACCCTGATGTAGACGCCGCACTACGAGAATTCCTACGCGAAAATTGGGACATTTTTGCCTGGCACCCTTCAAACATGCCAGGAATCCCACGCTGGCTGGCCGAGCACAGCCTAAACATCCAAAAAGGATTCAAGCCAGTCAAACAGGCTCTTCGGCGTTTCTCCGAACCCAAGAGACAGGCCATGGGAGAGGAGCTAGCCAAATTATTGGAGGCCGGATTCATCAGAGATATAAAACATCCGGACTGGCTAGCAAACCTGGTGATGGTACCAAAGAAGGACAAATCCTGGCGCCTATGCGTCGACTTTAAGGACCTCAACAAGGCTTGCCCAAAGGATCCCTTCCCCCTCCCCCGCATCGATCAAATTATCGACGCTACCGCAGGACACGATTCATTGTGTTTCCTCGACGCATACTCCGGCTACCACCAAATTAAGATGGCAGAGCCCGACCAGGCCGCAACGGCATTCATCACCCCATACGGCCCATTCTGCTTCAACACAATGCCCTTTGGGCTCAAAAACGCCGGCGCAACATATCAGCGCATGATTCAGACATGTCTGGCAAACCAGATCGGCAAAACAGTGGAGGCATACGTAGACGATGTGGTCGTCAAAACCAAGCACGTCGAAACTCTAGTAGACGATTTGAGGCTCACGTTCGATAATCTCCGAACATATGACATTAAGCTTAACCCGGAAAAATGTGTTTTCGGCGTACCAGCCGGAAAGCTCTTGGGCTTCATTGTATCCGGTAGAGGAATTGAAGCAAACCCAGCCAAGATCCAAGCTCTGTCACAATTGGATATCCCAAAGGACCTCAAACAAATACAAAAATTGGCGAGATGCGTGGCGGCTTTAAGCCGCTTTATCTCCCATTTAGGAGAAAAGGCATTACCCCTTTATCGCCTCCTCCAACGCACCGAACACTTCGAGTGGACGGATGCCGCCACGGCCGAACTCGAAGAAATAAAAGCCATATTGGCAACAAACCAGGTCCTGGCCGCGCCCAACATGGGCGAACCAATGCTATTATATATCGTGGCAACTCATCAAGTGGTGAGCGCGGTGCTCGTTGTCGAACGAGAAATGGACGGACACAAGTTCCCCCTTCAAAAACCAGTTTACTACGTGTCCACTGTCCTGACTCCATGCAAGTCACGGTACCCGCATTATCAAAAGATAGCGTACGCGGTGTTCATGGCATGCCGGAAGCTATGACACTACTTTCAAGAGTGTTCGATATCAGTAGCCTCCGAAGTACCTCTTAATGACATTATAAACAACCGCGACGCGACGGGCCGATTGCCAAATGGGCCATTGAGCTCCTCCCGTTCGACATAACCTATAAGCCACGGCGAGCTATTAAGTCGCAAGTTTTGGCCGACTTCGTCGCCGAATGGACTGAAGCCGAACTCCCTAAAGAGTATAGCGCATATTCCAACTGGATCATGCACTTCGACGGCTCCAAAATGTTGTCTGGTCTGGGGGCTGGCGTCGTTCTGACATCCCCAACTAGAGATGCGGTTCAATACGTACTCCAGATAATGTATACGGACTCCAACAACGCAGCCGAATATGAGGCCCTTCTACATGGCCTCCAGATGGCAGTCTCCATGGGCATTCAACGCCTAGAGGTGCGCGGGGATTCGAACCTCGCAATGTCCCAAATAAATGGAGACTTCGATGCCAAGGATCCGAAAATGGCAGCTTATCGCAACGCCGTCCTAAAAATGTCAGCTCGGTTTGAGGGGCTCGAATTTCACCATATAGCCCGGGATAACAACCAGGCAGCAGACGTATTGGCACGCATTGGCGCAAAGCGCGATGCCGTCCCTCCCAACATCTTCCTAGAGAGGCTGTTCAAGCCATCCGTACTATGGGAGGGGGAATCCGGAAATACCAACCCGGACCCAACCGCACTGCCCGACACCGAACATTCTGACACAATTGGTGGTTCTGCCAACGAAATAACATCCTCAGCCCACGTAATAATGGCAGTAATTGCCCAGTGGACAGAACCATTCCTAGCCTACCTAACCAGGCAGGAACTTCCCGAGGACCAAAACGAGGCCCGCTGCATAGTGCGGCGATCTAAAGCCTATAAGTTCCATGAGGGAGAGTTTTACAAGAAAAGCACAACCGGAGTCCTTCAAAGGTGTATCTCCGAAGAGGAAGGGCGGAACCTTCTGGCTGAAATTCATGCCGGACTCGGCGGGCACCACGCCGCAGCCCGGGCCCTTGTAGGCAAGGCCTTCCGTACAGGATTTTATTGGCCGACGGCCCGGGCAGATGCTCAGGACTTAGTCCAACGATGCGTCGGTTGCCAGCTCTTTGCTAATCAAAGCCACATGCCACCCACCGCCCTCAAAACTATACCCATAACCTGGCCCTTCGCGGTCTGGGGGCTTGACATGGTTGGACCCCTTAAAGGAGGAACCCACAAGCAAAAATACCTACTGGTCATGGTGGATAAATTCACCAAATGGATAGAGGCCAAACCTGTTAAGACGGCCGAATCCGGACCGGTGATAGACTTCATATCAGGGGTCGTACACCGTTACGGCGTCCCCCATAGCATCATCACTGATAACGGCACGAACTTTACGGCCGACGAGGTTAAACTCTGGTGCAAAAACATGGGCATCAAACTCGACTATGCTTCAGTCTATCACCCTTAAACTAACGGTCAAGTCGAGCGAGCAAATGGTCTAATCATGAGCGGCATCAAACCCAGATTAGTGCGGTCCCTCAAGGAATCTAACACGCACTGGGTAGAGGAGCTCGACTCCGTACTCTGGGGGCTGCGGACCACTCCGAATCGCACCACCGGATTTACACCATTCTTTATGGTATACGGCGCAGAGGCAGTTCTGCCCTGTGACATAATTCATGACTCACCTCGCGTGCGCATGTACGAAGAAAGAGAAGCCGAGCTCGATCGGCAGGACAGTTTGGACGCATTGGAGGAGGAGCGTGACGTGGCAAAAGCCCGTTCCGCATTCTATCAACAGCAAGCTCGAAGATATCAAAGCAGAGAAGTACGGGCCAAAACTTACAACATTGGCGAGTTAGTTCTACGCCTACCGGACAAGAAAAAGGACAAACTCAAGCCCAAATGGGAAGGTCCCTTTATCATCGACCAAGTCCTGACCGGTGGAGCGTACCGTCTGCGAGATGCATCGGATAACCGACTCGAGCCGAACCCATGGAACGCAGCCCGTCTTCGAAGATTCTACGCCTAGCGCCGGATTCTGAGTTCGTCTCCTTCTTCCGTCTATATTTTACATATTAGCTATCTCCTGTTTCTCTCCTTCTCCCTCCTTTCCTACTACAGCCTTTGAAAGCTTGTTTGCACATTGTTCGCACACACTTGACGCGCTATCCGCGCTCATTATACCTGGGGGCTTCTTTAACAGAAGCTTATTTATACGGGCTTCATGCCCAACACATGTGTCACACTTCCGCATGAACCTTTTATTCACCATTATATGCATCGATATGACTTAAGTTTTGGCCAAGCTGGGTTGCCTGGCTCCTGTGCTTACCCCTACGTTCCTGATTGTTCGGCTAGGTGGTAAAGGGAGCACCTCTGCGATTGTTACTGCTGGGTCAGCCGGATGTGTACCTCAGACTGGGTGAAGCCGAAAGCTGGCGTTCTTAAGGGAATATTTGGTCGGTGAACTAAAAGACGATTTCTTACCTATTTATTTATCTGCCCCTAGATGTTTTTCGGCTTTTTTTGCAGTCCGTACATGCACTTTAGGGCATGCCTCCCAGGGAAAGGAACCCCTAACGGAACTATTCTCCCTGGAAGATGTTTCTTACTAACCATGTAATATAACATAACTAGTTGGACACTTGTTTGATAAAGCACTAATGACCCCTACGTCTGGTCTCCACGCATGCCCTAGTTCTTATATAACCGCGAGGGTATTCGGACACACTCCAGACTATTGGGTCCCGAGGTTGAAGCGAAAGGGTCCGCTATGACAAACGATCTACAATCCGGCTAGAAGGCATTTTACATGTCATCTTAAATTACATAGTCAACTTGACTGGGCATATTCCTCTTCAATGCCATCCAGCAGGTTGTCTAGTTTACAGTCCTGTTGGGAATACTTTGCGGCCAATTCTACTTGGCCGTACACTAAGCTCACAGGGATCTCCTTCCCATCGGGCCCCACAGGTCTGACCTCGGCCATGTGGTTTGGGTCAGCCTTCGTATACCGCGTCTTCACCATGGCCCAGGCCTCGCTGGCACCTTGATGGCAGGCCAATATCTTCCATAAGCGGAAGCTCTGCCGCGCTCCCTGAAGCCTCTCCGCAAGCTCTCCAAGGCCTTCGGGCAGGGAGACTGTCACGCCCAATATGCGACCCTATCCAAAAGGAACTCGAAGGTCCCACCAAGGATAGACCCGCATATTGAAATACTTTTGCAAGGTGGATATCATTACATCAACATTACATAATAGATGGGGATACATACAAGAGGCATAGAATGCCACACGAATACAACATCACAATACATCAGAGCATCATCCGGCTACAGATGAAACACAAACAGAAACTCAAACGACATCCACCCTGCTAGCCCAGGCTGCCGACCTGGAACCTATCCCCTGATCGAAGAAGAAGCAGAAGAAGAACTCAACGCAAGCAAGCATCGCTCTCGCGTCATGATCATCGCAAAACCTGTACCTGCAACTATTTTTGTAGTAATCTGTGAACAATGAGGACTTAGCAATCCCATTACCATGGGTATCAAGACTAGCAAAGCTTAATGGGAAAGAAAGGGGTAAAGTGGTGAGGCTGCAGCAGCGACTAAGCATATATGGTGGCTAACATACGCAAATAAGAGCGAGAAGAGAGCAAAAGGAACGGTCGTGAAACTAGCAATGATCAAGAAGTGATCCTGAACTCCTACTTACGTCAAACATAACCCAAAACTGTGTTCACTTCCCGGACCCCGCCAAAAAGAGACCATCACGGCTACACACACGGTTGATGCGTTTTATTTCGGATCTGGTGTCAAGTTATCTACAACCGGACATTAACAAATTCCCATCTGCCTATAACCGCAGGCACGACTTTCGAAAGATTATACCCTGCATGGGTGTCCCAACTTAGCCCGTGACAAGCTCTCGCGATCAACGAAGGATATACCTTCTCCCAGGAAGACCCGATCAGACTCGGAATCCCGGTTTACAAGACATTTCAACAATGGTAAAACAAGACCAGCAAAGCCGCCCGATGCGGCGACAATCCCGATAGGAGCTGCACATATCTCGTTCTCAGGGCAACACCTGATGAGTCAAGCTACGAGTAAAACAAGCCCTCGAGTTACCCCGAGGTGGCCCCGCAGGTTGCTCGGTTCGGACCAACACTTAGACAAGCACTGGCCCGGGGGGGCTAAAATAAAGATGACCCTCGGGTTGGCCGACCCAAGGGAAAGGTATAGGTGGTGGTGAGGCAAATGGTAAAACCAAGGTTGGGCCTTGCTGGAGGAGTTTTATTCAAAGCGAACTGTCAAGGGGGTCCCATAAATCACCCGACCGCGTAAGGAACGCAAAATCCGGGAACATAACACCGGTATGATGGAAACTAGGGCGGCAAGAGTGGAACAAAACACTAGGCAAAAGGCCGAGTCTTCCATCCTTTACCAAGTATATAGATGCATTAATAATATAAGAGATATTGTGATATCCCAACATAAACCTGTCCACCATGGAGCAATCTTCAACTTCACCTGCAACTAGCAACGCTATAAGAGGGCTGAGCAAAGAGGTAACATAGCCAAACAACGGTTTGCATAGGAAAGGTGTCAAAGGTTAGAGGTTCATGGCAATATGGGAGGCTCGATAAACAGGTGATAGGTAGCGCAGCAAAGCGATATAACGAAGCAACTAGCATAGCAATGATAGTAGTGAGATCCAGGGTAGCGGTCATCTTGCCTGAAATCCCGCAAGGAAGAAGAACGAGTCCATGAAGAAGACGAACGGTTGAAGCCGAACCAAGCGTAGACGAACGAATCCTCACGATCGCAAATGAAACGGGAACTATCGAGAAGAAGCACACAACATGATAAACACACCACACATGAACAAGGCATCATGCACACACGAGCATGGTGCATGACAAAGCTACATGAAGCTACTCATGGCAAGAGATGATGCAAACAAGAGCAACACATCAAGGCAAGTTTAAATGAGGCCGGGAACAACATATATCAATTCCGATAAGTCCTCATATGCAAATTTCGAAGTTTGTCCAGATCTGAACAAACCTTATGTTCAAGTTGTTAAACAGCAAGTTAAGATGCACCAAGATGATCTACACGAGATTCTAGTCAAGTTACATATAAAGTTCACTTAGTTCGGAGCTACGGCCTAGAAGATATGAGCAAAACAAGTTAAACATGGCATTGATGCAAAATGCACTCAAACATCAAGCAAACACCTCAAAACAAGGATGCAACATGATAATATGAAACTACATGCAAAATCAAGCAAGTTTCATATAGAGCACACTCAAAACGGAGCAACGGTTCAACACATGCACACCATATAAGTTTAAAGGACAAGCTGTCGAAAGCAGCAACTAGGCATATTGCAAGCATCAAAACAATATGCTACAACATCCCAACATGAGAACAAAAGGCATGGACATGATGTACAAGTAAAGCATTACAAAACATGAACACTGAGCTATCTCCAGAAATCACTAGAACATGCTCAAACACACATGGAAAGATTGCAAGTAATAACAATTTCAGACTTTGCAGAAAATAACATCAGGTTGCAATGTTTAGAGCTATCAAACAACATGTTACAGGAACTTATCATGGCAAACAAAGGCATGGCTGTTGGGGAACGTTGCAGAAAAATTAAAATTTTTCCTACGGTTTCACCAAGATCCATCTATGAGTTCATCTAAGCAACGAGTCTAGGGAGAGAGTTTGCATCTACATACCACTTGTAGATCGCGTGCGGAAGCTTGCAAGGTGATGATGTAGTCGTACTCGACGTGATCCAAATCACCGATGACCAGCGCCGAACGGACGGCACCTCCGCGTTCAACACACGTACGGGACGGGAGACGTCTCCTCCTTCTTGATCCAGCAAGGGGGAAGGAGAGGTTGATGAAGATCCAGCAGCACGACGGCGTGGTGGTGGATGCAGGGCGTCACAGCAGCAGGGCTTCGCCGAGACTACGAGGGAGAGACGTAACGGGGGAGGTGGAGGCGCCAGGGGCTGGTGTATGAAGTCCCTCCTCTCCCCCACTATATATAGGGGTGCCAGGGGGGGGGCGCCGGCCCTAGTAGATGAGATCTACTAGGGGGGCGGCGGCCTAGGGGAGGTTTCCCTCCCCCCCAAGGCACCTAGGGGTGCCTTCCACCACTAGGACTCCTCCTAGGGGGAAACCCTAGGCGCATGGGCCTATAGGGGCTGGTGCCCTTGGCCCATGATGGCCAAGGCGCACCCCCTACAGCCCATGTGGCCCCCCGGGACAGGTGGCCCCACCCGGTGGACCCCCGGGACCCTTCCGGTGGTCCCGGTACAATACCGATAACCCCGAAACTTGTCCCGATGCCCGAAATAGCACTTCCTATATATAATTCTTTACCTCCGGACCATTCCGGAACTCCTCGTGACGTCCGGGATCTCATCCGGGACTCCGAACAACATTCGGGTTTCTGCATATACATATCTTCATAACCCTAGCGTCACCGAACCTTAAGTGTGTAGACCCTACGGGTTCGGGAGACATGCAGACATGACCGAGACGCTCTCAGTCAATAACCATCAGCGGGATCTGGATACCCATGATGGCTCCCACATGCTCCTCGATGTTGTCATCGGATGAACCACTATGTCGAGGATTCGATCAAACCCTGTATGCAATTCCCTTTGTCAATCGGTACGTTACTTGCCCGAGACTCGATCGTCGGTATCCCAATACCTTGTTCAGTCTCGTTACCGGCAAGTCACTTTACTCGTACCGTAATGCATGATCCCGTGTCCAACACCTTGGTCACATTGAGCTCAATATGATGATGCATTACCGAGTGGGCCCAGAGATACCTCTCCGTCATACGGAGTGACAAATCCCAGTCTCGATCCGTGTCAACCCAACAGCTACTTTCGGAGATACCTGTAATGCACCTTTATAGTCACCCAGTTACGTTGTGACGTTTGATACACCCAAGGCACTCTTACGGTATCCGGGAGTTACACGATCTCATGGTCGAAGGAAGAGATACTTGACACTTGCAAAGCTCTAGCAAAACGAACTACACGATCTTTTATGCTATGCTTAGGATTGGGTCTTGTCCATCACATCATTCTCCTAATGATGTGATCCCGTTATCAACGACATCCAATGTCCATAGTCAGGAAACCATGACTATCTGTTGATCACAACGAGCTGGTCAACTAGAGGCTTACCAGGGACATAGTGTGGTCTAAGTATTCACACGTGTATTACGATTTCCGGATAATACAGTTATAGCATGAATAAAAGACAATTATCATGAACAATGAAATATAATAATACTTTTATTATTGCCTCTAGGGCATATTTCCAACAGTCTCCCACTTGCACTAGAGTCACCAATCTAGTTACATTGTGATGAATCGAACACCCATAGAGTTCTGGTGTTGATCATGTTTTGCACGCGAGAGAGGTTTAGTCAGCGGATCTGCGACATTCAGATCCGTGTGCACTTTGCAAATCTCTATGTCTCCATCTTGAACATTTTCACGGATGGAGTTGAAACGACGCTTGATGTGCCTGGTCTTCTTGTGAAACCTGGGCTCCTTTGCGAGGGCAATAGCTCCAGTGTTGTCACAGAAGAGTTTGATCGGCCCCGACGCATTGGGTATGACTCCTAGGTCGGTGATGAACTCCTTCACCCAAATCGCTTCATGTGCTGCCTCCGAGGCTGCCATGTACTCCGCTTCACACGTAGATCCCGCCACGACGCTCTGCTTGCAGCTGCACCAGCTTACTGCTCCACCATTCAACATATACACGTATCCGGTTTGTGACTTAGAGTCATCCAGATCTGAGTCGAAGCTAGCGTCGACGTAACCCTTTACGACGAGCTCTTCGTCTCCTCCATAAACGAGAAACATGTCCTTTGTCCTTTTCAGGTACTTCAGGATATTCTTGACCGCTGTCCAGTGTTCCTTGCCGGGATTACTTTGGTATCTTGCTACCAAACTTACGGCAAGGTTTACATCGGGTCTGGTACACAGCATGGCATACATAATAGATCCTATGGCTGAAGCATAGGGGATGACACTCATCTCTTCTTTATCTTTTGCCGTGGTCGGTGACTGAGCTGAGCTCAGTCTCATACCTTGTAACATAGGCAAGAACCCCTTCTTGGACTGATCCATTCTGAATCTCTTCAAAATCTTATCAAGGTATGTGCTTTGTGAAAGACCTATGAGGCGTCTCGATCTATCTCTATAGATCTTGATGCCTAATATATAAGCAGCTTCTCCAAGGTCCTTCATTGAAAAACACTTATTCAAGTAGGCCTTAATGCTGTCCAGAAATTCTATATTATTTCCCATCAGGAGTATGTCATCTACATATAATATGAGAAATGCTACAGAGCTCCCACTCACTTTCTTGTAAACGCAGGCTTCTCCATAAGTCTGCATAAACCCAAACGCTTTGATCATCTCATCAAAGCGAATGTTCCAACTCCGAGATGCTTGCACCAGTCCATAAATGGATCGCTGGAGCTTGCATACTTTGTTAGCGTTCCGAGGATCGACAAAACCTTCCGGCTGCATCATATACAGTTCTTCCTTAAGATGCCCGTTAAGGAATGCTGTTTTGACGTCCATCTGCCATATCTCATAATCATAGTATGCGGCAATTGCTAACATGATTCGGACGGACTTTAGCTTCGCTACGGGAGAGAATGTCTCGTCGTAGTCAATCCCTTGAACCTGTCGATAACCCTTAGCGACAAGTCGAGCTTTATAGATGGTAACATTACCATCCGCGTCCGTCTTCTTCTTAAAGATCCATTTGTTTTCTATCGCTCGCCGATCATCGGGCAAGTCTGTCAAAGTCCATACTTTGTTTTCATACATGGATTCTATCTCGGATTTCATGGCTTCAAGCCATTTGTTGGAATCCGGGCCCGCCATTGCTTCTTCATAGTTCGAAGGTTCATTGTTGTCTAACAACATGATTTCCAGGACAGGGTTGCCGTACCACTCTGGTGCGGAACGTGTCCTTGTGGACCTACGAAGTTCAGCAGTAACTTGATCCGAAGTACCTTGATCATTATCATGGTTTTCCTCTTCAGTTGGTGTGGGCATCACAGGAACGGTTTCCTGTGCTGCGTCACTATCCCGCTCAAGAGGTAGTACTTCATCGAGTTCTACTTTCCTCCCACTTACTTCTTTCGAGAGAAACTCTTTTTCCAGAAAGCATCCGTTCTTGGCAACAAAGATCTTGCCTTCGGATCTTAAGTAGAAGGTATACCCTACAGTTTCCTTAGGGTATCCTATGAATACGCATTTTTCCGACTTGGGTTCGAGCTTTTCAGGTTGAAGTTTCTTGACATAAGCTTCGCATCCCCAAACTTTTAGAAACGACAGCTTAGGTTTCTTTCCAAACCATAATTCATACGGTGTCGTCTCAACGGATTTAGACGGTGCCCTATTTAAAGTGAATGTAGCTGTCTCTAGAGCGTATCCCCAAAATGATAGCGGTAAATCGGTAAGAGACATCATAGACCGCACCATATCCAATAGAGTGCGATTACGACGTTCGGACACACCGTTTCGCTGAGGTGTTCCAGGCGGCGTGAGCTGTGAAACGATTCCACATTTCTTTAAGTGTGTACCAAATTCGTGACTTAAGTATTCTCCTCCACGATCTGATCGTAAGAATTTTATCTTTCGGTCACGTTGATTCTCCACCTCATTCTGAAATTCCTTGAACTTTTCAAAGGTCTCAGACTTGTGTTTCATTAAGTAGACATACCCATATCTACTCAAGTCATCTGTGAGAGTGAGAACATAACGATATCCTCCGCGAGCCTCAACGCTCATTGGACCGCACACATCGGTATGTATGATTTCCAACAAGTTGGTTGCTCGCTCCATTGTTCCGGAGAACGGAGTCTTGGTCATTTTGCCCAAGAGGCATGGTTCGCACGTGTCAAACGATTCATAATCAAGAGACTCTAAAAGTCCATCGGCATGGAGCTTCTTCATGCGCTTGACACCAATGTGACCAAGGCGGCAGTGCCACAAGTATGTGGGACTATCGTTATCAACTTTAAATCTTTTGGCATCTACACTATGAACATGTGTAATATTACGCTCGAGATTCATTAAGAATAAACCATTGACCATCGGAGCATGACCATAAAACATATCTCTCATATAAATCGAACAACCATTATTCTCAGACTTAAATGAGTAGCCATCTCGTATTAAACGAGATCCTGATACAATGTTCATGCTCAAACTTGGCACTAAATAACAATTATTAAGGTTCAAAACTAATCCCGTAGGTAAATGTAGAGGCAGCGTGCCGACGGCGATCACATCGACTCTGGAACCATTCCCGACGCGCATCGTCACCTCGTCCTTCGCCAGTCTCCGTTTATTCCGCAGCTCCTGCTGTGAGTTACAAATATGAGCAACGGCACCGGTATCAAATACCCAGGAGTTACTACGAGTACTGGTAAGGTACACATCAATCACATGTATATCAAATATACCTTTGGTGTTGCCGGCCTTCTTATCCGCTAAGTATTTGGGGCAGTTCCGCTTCCAGTGACCCTTCCCCTTGCAATAAAAGCACTCAGTCTCAGGCTTGGGTCCATTCTTTGACTTCTTCCCGGTAACTGGCTTACCAGGCGCGGCAACATCTTTGCCGTCCTTCTTGAAGTTCTTCTTACCCTTGCCCT
The DNA here is from genome assembly GCF_018294505.1 of Triticum aestivum. Classification (NCBI taxonomy): domain Eukaryota; kingdom Viridiplantae; phylum Streptophyta; class Magnoliopsida; order Poales; family Poaceae; genus Triticum; species Triticum aestivum. Next base: position 280,089,841 of record NC_057795.1, on the reverse strand, counting down.
TCTTGAACTTAGTGGTCTTATTGACCATCAACACTTGATGTTCTTTCTTGATTTCAGCCTCTGCTGACTTCAGCATCGAGAACACTTCAGGAATGGTCTTTTCCATTCCCTGCATGTTGTAGTTCATCACAAAGCTCTTGTAGCTTGGTGGGAGCGACTGGAGGATTCTGTCAATGACCGCCTCATCTGGGAGGTTAATGTTCAGCTGGGTCATACGGTTGTGCAACCCAGACATCTTCAGGATGTGCTCACTGACAGAACTGTTTTCCTCCATCTTACAACTGTAGAACTTGTCGGAGACATCATATCTCTCGACCCGGGCATGAGCTTGAAAAACTAGTTTCAGCTCTTCGAACATCTCATATGCTCCGTGATGCTCAAAACGCTTTTGGAGCCCCGGTTCTAAGCTGTAAAGCATGCCGCACTGAACGAGGGAGTAATCATCAGCGCGAGACTGCCAAGCATTCATAATGTCTTGGTTCTCTGGGACGGGAGCGTCACCTAGCGGTCCTTCTAGGACATATTGTTTCCTGGCAGCTATGAGGATGATCCTCAGGTTCCGGACCCAGTCCGTATAGTTGCTGCCATCATCTTTCAGCTTGGTTTTCTCTAGGAACGCGTTGAAGTTCATGTTGACATTAGCGTTGGCCATTGATCTACAAGACATATTTGCAAAGGTTTTAGACTAAGTTCATGATAATAAAGTTCTAATCAAATTATGAACTCCCACTTAGATTAGACATCCCTTTAGTCATCTAAGTGTTACACGATCCGAGTCGACTAGCCCGTGTCCGATCATCACGTGAGACGGACTAGTCATCGTCGGTGAACATTTTCATGTTGATCGTATCTTCCATACGACTCGTGTTCGACCTTTCGGTCTCCGTGTTCCGAGGCCATGTCTGCACATGCTAGGCTCGTCAAGTTAACCCTAAGTGTTTTCGCTGTGTAAAACTGTCTTACACCCGTTGTATGTGAACGTAAGAATCCATCACACCCGATCATCACGTGGTGCTTAGAAACGACGAACTGTAGCAACGGTGCACAGTTAGGGGAGAACACTTCTTGAAATTTTATAAGGGATCATCTTATTTACTACCGTCGTCCTAAGTAAACAAGATGCATAATACATAATAAACATCACATGCAATTATATAGTTGTGACATGATATGGCCAATATCATATAGCTCCATTGATCTTCATCTTCGGGGCTCCATGATCATCTTGTCACCGGCTTGACACCATGATCTCCATCATCATGATCTCCATCATCGTGTCTTCATGAAGTTGTCACGCCAACGACTACTTCTACTTCTATGACTAACGTTTAGCAATAAAGTAAAGTAGTTTACATGACGTTATTCAATGACACGCAGGTCATACAAAAAATAATGACAACTCCTATGGCTCCTGCCGGTTGTCATACTCATCGACATGCAAGTCGTGAATCCTATTACAAAGAACATGATCTCATACATCACAATTCATCATTCATCACAACTTCTGGCCATATCACATCACATGATCAATCGCTGCAAAAACAAGTTAGACGTCCTCTAATTGTTGTTGCATCTTTTACGTGGCTGCAATTGGGTTCTAGCAAGAACGTTTTCTTACCTACGAATCACCACAACGTGATTTTGTCAACTTCTATTTACCCTTCATAAGGGCCCTGTTCATCGATTCCGCTCCAACTAAGGTGGGAGAGACAGACACCCGCCAGCCACCTTATGCAACTTGTGCATGTCAGTCGGTGGAACCGGTCTCACGTAAGTGTACGTGTAAGGTTGGTCCGGGCCGCTTCATCCCACAATACCGTTGAGCAAGAAAAGACTAGTAGAGGCAAGTAAGATGACAAAATCCACGCCCACAACAAAGTTGTGTTCTACTCGTGCAAAGAGAACTACGCATAGACCTAGCTCATGATGCCACTGTTGGGGAACGTTGCAGAAAATTAAAATTTTTCCTACGGTTTCACCAAGATCCATCTATGAGTTCATCTAAGCAACGAGTCTAGGGAGAGAGTTTGCATCTACATACCACTTGTAGATCGCGTGCGGAAGCTTGCAAGGTGATGATGTAGTCGTACTCGACGTGATCCAAATCACCGATGACCAGCGCCGAACGGACGGCACCTCCGCGTTCAACACACGTACGGGACGGGAGACGTCTCCTCCTTCTTGATCCAGCAAGGGGGAAGGAGAGGTTGATGAAGATCCAGCAGCACGACGGCGTGGTGGTGGATGCAGGGCGTCACAGCAGCAGGGCTTCGCCGAGACTACGAGGGAGAGACGTAACGGGGGAGGTGGAGGCGCCAGGGGCTGGTGTATGAAGTCCCTCCTCTCCCCCACTATATATAGGGGTGCCAGGGGGGGCGCCGGCCCTAGTAGATGAGATCTACTAGGGGGGCGGCGGCCTAGGGGAGGTTTCCCTCCCCCCCAAGGCACCTAGGGGTGCCTTCCACCACTAGGACTCCTCCTAGGGGGAAACCCTAGGCGCATGGGCCTATAGGGGCTGGTGCCCTTGGCCCATGATGGCCAAGGCGCACCCCCTACAGCCCATGTGGCCCCCCGGGACAGGTGGCCCCACCCGGTGGACCCCCGGGACCCTTCCGGTGGTCCCGGTACAATACCGATAACCCCGAAACTTGTCCCGATGCCCGAAATAGCACTTCCTATATATAATTCTTTACCTCCGGACCATTCCGGAACTCCTCGTGACGTCCGGGATCTCATCCGGGACTCCGAACAACATTCGGGTTTCTGCATATACATATCTTCATAACCCTAGCGTCACCGAACCTTAAGTGTGTAGACCCTACGGGTTCGGGAGACATGCAGACATGACCGAGACGCTCTCAGTCAATAACCATCAGCGGGATCTGGATACCCATGATGGCTCCCACATGCTCCTCGATGTTGTCATCGGATGAACCACTATGTCGAGGATTCGATCAAACCCTGTATGCAATTCCCTTTGTCAATCGGTACGTTACTTGCCCGAGACTCGATCGTCGGTATCCCAATACCTTGTTCAGTCTCGTTACCGGCAAGTCACTTTACTCGTACCGTAATGCATGATCCCGTGTCCAACACCTTGGTCACATTGAGCTCAATATGATGATGCATTACCGAGTGGGCCCAGAGATACCTCTCCGTCATACGGAGTGACAAATCCCAGTCTCGATCCGTGTCAACCCAACAGCTACTTTCGGAGATACCTGTAATGCACCTTTATAGTCACCCAGTTACGTTGTGACGTTTGATACACCCAAGGCACTCTTACGGTATCCGGGAGTTACACGATCTCATGGTCGAAGGAAGAGATACTTGACACTTGCAAAGCTCTAGCAAAACGAACTACACGATCTTTTATGCTATGCTTAGGATTGGGTCTTGTCCATCACATCATTCTCCTAATGATGTGATCCCGTTATCAACGACATCCAATGTCCATAGTCAGGAAACCATGACTATCTGTTGATCACAACGAGCTGGTCAACTAGGGGCTTACCAGGGACATATTGTGGTCTAAGTATTCACACGTGTATTACGATTTCCGGATAATACAGTTATAGCATGAATAAAAGACAATTATCATGAACAATGAAATATAATAACACTTTTATTATTGCCTCTAGGGCATATTTCCAACAATGGCATGATACTGCTAAATGCATAGAACAAGAGTCCCTTACTGACCATAAGCCAAAAAGGATCAGAAAATATGATGGCACCCACGTAAACATGGCAAGTTATTATACAGATTCGAACATGGCAGAAACAAAATTATGAAGGCATGTAGATGAGCTTGTGCAACTCACTACAGAGCAAAACATGGCATGGCAAGGCTCCCAACAGTAAGAAGACATGTTTGTGAAGCTAAGCATAGCAATAGCAAGTTCATAGGGTGCATGTATCACTAACAACAATCATGTTAACAACTGAACTTAATGTTAACAGGCTGACAACAACATTATGAAGCAACTTTGGAGCAAGATATGAACAAGCTACAGCAAGCTATAATTGCAACCAGGGGCATTGATGGATATAGCATGACATGTAGATCAAAACATATTTAGTGATCATCTCCAGATTATGCATAGAATAAGTTGTAGAAGCAGGTTTACATAGCATCACGAAATAACAGATTTAGCCTAGCAAAACATCAACAGCAAGTATCCTACTTAACAAGCTCGATTCACTCACCACAAGTCATTGCATGACAAGATAAGCATAGCATTAGCAAGAAGACATGTTTATGTAACAATCCAAGGCAAGAACAAGTCCATATATTGCAAGGATCAACTATAGCAACCTTGGCAAAATTGAATAACATGTAAACAATCTGACAGGAAACATTTTGAAGCAAAAGTAGAGCACGAAAATGACATGCTAGACTACTCCATAATTGCAACCAAGGGCATGAATGGATAGAAAATAACCATATGTTCAAAACATCCTTACTGAAGTATGTCAAAATATGCATGGATCTCTCTGTAACATCAAGTTTACATGGCATCAAAATTACAGCAGAACAGGGACTGAAATCAGCAACATCACGATGCCTAGTTTGCATGCTTGTGCTAGTCACCACATTGATCACAAAAATACATGGCAAGCACCACTGTAAAGAAGACATGGCATAGTTCAAAACACATGTAGACATCAACCTCATAGAATGCACACATCAATCATGGCAAAAATGACAAAAGAGCTCGTTCTGATAACAGACAACAGAAAACATTATGAAGCACACTTGCAACGACGATTCGTGCATCAAGATGATCTCAAATGAATATGATGCAATGGAATGAAATGATGTACTCGTTGAGACGAACAATTTGACATATTACACGCACAAAATGGAGCTACGGATGCAGAGATACGATACGATGAACATGGCATGAAAATTACACAGATTTGGGGACTTAGCAGTTTTTGAAAAAAAAACAGAACGCGCGTCGTATAGCTAAATCACACACGGGCGGGCAATAGGCGGGGCTCACCTAGCAGGCTCGGCTCAGGTTGGAGAGGAGGCGGGCCGATGGGGAGCTGGGCCAGCTGGACTGGATCTGGGCCGGACGGGGAGGGCGTCGGCCCACGTGGGGAGGAGCTCGACCCCGACCTCAATCCCTCCTGGATCGGGCAGGGGCGGCGGCGCACTCCGGCAGGCGAGGCGGCGCTCCGGCGGTGGAGGATGAGGTCGACGGCAGGCGGGCGCGGGCCGCGGGGCCAGGGACGGCGGCGCTCGAGCGCGGGGCGGCTCGCACAGGCGAGAGGGCGGCGGCGGCCGAGATCCGCGGCGGGGCGAGGTCGCCGGCGCCGGGAGGCGAGGCGGCGGCGGCGGAACCGGGGGCGGGCTCGGACGCCGCGGAGGAGGAAGGAGACGGCGGCGCGGGATCCAGGCGGCGGGGTCGGGCGCGCGGGCCGGGAGGGCCCGATCCGGGCTCTCCGGGCCGCGGTGACGGGGACGGCGCGGGGCGAATCCGAAGGCGACACGTGGCAGTGGCGAGATTGCTGGACATGTCCGGCGGCGGCGTGGACGTGTCCCGTGGCACGGGGAGGAAGAAAACTAGGGTTTCGCCCGAAATTTTGGAGGGGAAGGCTAATTTATAGGTAGAGGGAGCTAGGAGAGTCCAAATGAGGAGTGGTTTTCGGCCACGCGATCGTGATCGAACGACCAAGAGCATGGAGGGGAGTTTGCTGGGTTTTGGGCCACTTTGGAAGGGGTGTTGGGCTGCAAAGAGAAGGAGGCTTTTACGGTTACCCGGTTAACCGTTGGAGTATCAAACGACCTCCAAATGGCACGAAACTTGACAGGCGGTCTACCGGTGGTATACCAAGGCCGCTTGGCAAGACTCGGTCCATTCCGAGAATGTTGAACACCCGCTTACAAAGAGAGGCAAAAAGGGGAACTCCGGAGGGCATAGGAGTGTCGGATCGCAAAACGGACAACGGGGAAAATGCTCGGACGCATGAGACGAACACGTATGCAATGCAATGCACATGATGACATGATAAAATGCAACACGCAAGCAAATGACATGGCAACGAAGGCGAATAACTGGCAGACACCTGGCGCATCGAATCTGGGGCGTTACAACACTCCTCCACTAACAAGAGATCTCGTCCCGAGATCTTAGGACCGAGATGGAAGAGAAAGAGGAAGAGGTGAAACAAGAACTCAAGAGAAGAATCAAAGAATCGAGAGCACTCGAGAAGAAGAGAGGGACGACGAGAATGACGAGAATCAAATGCTCACGGAAACAAGATAGACTCTGAAACCACTCCGGTTAGAACAAGATAAGAAACGAATAAGACTAAAAGGATTTAGGCAGCACTCCGGCTGAAAATGGAAAGAAAAGAACAGGAACTTCACAAGATGGAATGACACTTGATGAAAACATGACACAAAACCTCCGGAAAGAATTAAAAGAGTTGAATGAAAAGAACGGAAAAGAAAATGATAACTTGTGTCACGAATGAAATAGAAAGCAACCTTAGAAGAAAATATTGAATGGAGTTGTTGAGAAAATTCAACAACGAAAGAATAAGCTTGTCGTGGACTTATGGATAACATCTCACAAATTATGAGGTGATAACCAGCCGCAAACGGAAATGATTGGATAGCTTAGAAGAACGAAGAATTGCAAAACTCCACTTCAAAAGAAAATGAAGAATTACTTGCGCTTCGAGACGCGAGAAGAAAAGATACTTGAACTCCACCAACAAAATCTTGATGAACTCTTGAAGAATGAATTAAATCATGACGATCCACCATGAAGAACTCCGGTAAGAAAAGGATGATGATATAAAATGAAGGATGAAAGAATAAGATTAAAGCTTGCGATGATTTAGATGGAGGTTCCGACGAAAAAGGCCGAGGAAATTTAGAACTCCGGAAAAGAAAACACTTGGAACTAGAATTTATTCATGAATAACAAACTCCGAAGGAGAGGATTACTCACTTGGATGAAATAAGAATAAGATTTATTGTATGCCTATCCTTCATCAAATTAAATTGATGATAAACAATGGATTTGCATACTACTTATTCTTCTTAAAAAAGGGATTGAGAAAAAAAGGGATTGAGAAATGACATATCGCAACTTGAGAAGGTCTTCATGAACCATCGGTAGGATTGGAAAGAACGAATGAATTGAAATGATAATCAAAGAAAAAGAATCTTGAACGAACCACCGTAAGAATTCAAAAATGACTGATGAAAGAGAAAGAATCACCATGAAGAATTAGAAGAACAAATAAGCTAGAGGGGATTTAGATGCAAGAGAATGGGAAGAAGTCGAGCTGATTAAAGAACACTTGAACGAGGCACCGGGATAATTAGATAATGATAGCTGAAATGTGAGGACGAAGAATTCTTCGGGAACGATGGCCTCCGGTGAAAAGAAACGGGAAAACAACTTCTAACATACTCCGGATGGGTAAGAAAAGGATATCTGACAAATGAAACAATTCGAGAGGATAACATGAAGCTAGAACCACAAAACTTCGAGAGAACGGACATAATTTAGAGGAAAAAACTCTTCTTCCATCTTGAACCGACGACGAGAAACACCACCGAAATTACTGAGATACACCGGTATAATTGAAAGCAGAGAGGTTGAGCCAATAATGAAATGATTTGAAAATGATCTTGGAAAAGCATCTGACTGATGGAATCCATTCTTACGTCACACTTTGAAAAGAATTTTGAATGGCTCCGGAATAATTAGAAGAGTCATGTAAGATCTTGGGAAAAGACCTGTGGGTTAGGGCCCACTGAAGAGAACACCATTGGAAAGGGATGACGAACAGATAGATGAAGCACCGGAACAATTGAAATATTTGAATGATGTGACAACCTCGAATTAATTCAAACTGGCGAGAGGCGAACGAGCAGGGAAAACACTTGATCCAAGGAAAAGAATGCAATCACTACCGAGAAACTTGAATTGAATCCACTGGAAAAGAAAAAGAGATGAAGAATGTCAAACGAGACGAGAATTCACCGGTTGAAGTAATTTATGAAAGACTGAAGAGGCTCCACACGAATGAAAATGATGGTCGAGAGAGAGTCCGACTCCGGGAAGAAAAGGGGTGGGAGGGCGGGAAAAACAAAGGCAACTTGGAAGGGGAAACCGACGAATATCTTGAAGAGAAAACACCGGTTGAAATCATTGAGGAAAGAAAGCAAAGACTTCGCACGAGTAGGAAGGATACTCGATTACAGACTCCGGTTCCGAGAAGAAAAGGGGTGGGCGGGTGGGAAAGAAAACAACTGAGGATTTAACTCAAAGATGAAGAGGCTCGAGTCGACTTGACGAGAAATGCACCGGATGAAAAGAGCTGAGAACCCACGATCGGAAAACCAACTGCATGATCCTAAAGAAAATTTTTGAAGGGGAAGAGGAGTAATTCAAAACACCTACGTCAAGATTCCTGACCAGAGCGACGAAGGGGCTGAGGAGTAAAAAGAATTCCTACTCTCCGATATAACTAGACTCTGAAAACAGTTTTCTTCTAGACTCAACAATGGCCAAACTACACAATCAATCAAGGGGGCTCCTAGGGTCGGTCGAGGCTCTGATACCAACTTGTCACGCCCAATATGCGACCCTATCCAAAAGGAACTCGAAGGTCCCACCAAGGATAGACCCGCATATTGAAACGCTTTTGCAAGGTGGATATCATTACATCAACATTACATAATAGATGGGGATACATACAAGAGGCATAGAATTCCACACGAATACAACATCACAATACATCATAGCATCATCTGGCTACGGATGAAACACAAACAGAAACTCAAACGACATCCACCCTGTACCTACAACTATTGTTGTAGTAATCTGTGAGCCACGAGGACTCAGCAATCCCATTACCATGGGTATCAAGACTAGCAAAGCTTAATGGGAAAGAAAGGGGTAAAGTGGTGAGGCTGCAACAATGACTAAGCATATATGGTGGCTAACATACGCAAATAAGAGCAAGAAGAGAGCAAAAGGAACGGTCGTGAAACTAGCAATGATCAAGAAGTGATCCTGAACTCCTACTTACGTCAAACATAACCCAAAACCGTGTTCACTTCCCGGACTCCGCCGAAAAGAGACCATCACGGCTACACACGCGGTTGATGCGTTTTATTTCGGATCTGGTGTCAAGTTATCTACATCCGGACATTAACAAATTCCCATCTGCCTATAACCGCAGGCACGACTTTCGAAAGATTATACCCTGTAGGGGTGTCCCAACTTAGCCCATGACAAGCTCTCGCGATCAACGAAGGATATACCTTCTCCCAGGAAGACCCGATCAGACTCGGAATCCCGGTTTACAAGACATTTCGACAATGGTAAAACAAGACCAGCAAAGCCGCCCGATGCGCCGACAATCCCGATAGGAGCTGCACATATCTCGTTCTTAGGGCAACACCGGATGAGTCAAGCTACGAGTAAAACCAGCCCTCGAGTTGCCCCGAGGTGGCCCCGCAGGTTGCTCGGTTCGGACCAAGACTTAGACAAGCACTAGCCCGGGGGGGCTAAAATAAAGATGACCCTCGGATTGGCCGACCCAAGGGAAAGGTATAGGTGGTGGTGAGGCAAATGGTAAAACAAAGGTTGGGCCTTGCTGGAGGAGTTTTATTCAAAGCGATCTGTCAAGGGGGTCCCATAAATCACCCGACCGCGTAAGGAACGCAAAATCCGGGAACATAACACCGGTATGACGGAAACTAGGGCGGCAAGAGTGGAACAAAACACTAGGCAAAAGGTGAGTCTTCCACCCTTTACCAAGTATATAGATGCATTAATAATATAAGAGATATTATGATATCCCAACATAAACCTGTCCACCATGGAGCAATCTTCAACTTCACCTGCAACTAGCAACGCTATAAGAGGGCTGAGCAAAGCGGTAACATAGCCAAACAACGGTTTGCATAGGAAAGGTGTCAAAGGTTAGAGGTTCATGGCAATATGGGAGGCTCGATAAACAGGTGATAGGTAGTGCAGCAAAGTGATAGAACGAAGCAACTAGCATAGCAATGATAGTAGTGAGATCTAGGGTAGCGGTCATCTTTCCTGAAATCCCGCAAGGAAGAAGAACGAGTCCATGAAGAAGACGAACGGCTGAAGCCGAACCAAGCGTAGACGAACGAATCCTCACGATCGCAATGGAACGGGACTATCGAGAAGAAGCACACAACATGGTAAACACACCACACATGAACAAGGCATCATGCACACACGAGCATGATGCATGACGAAGCTACATGAAGCTACTCATGGCAATAGATGATGCAAACAAGAGCAACACATCAAGGCAAGTTTAAATGAGGCCGGGAACAACATATAACAATTCCGGTAAGTCCTCGTATGCAAATTTCGAAGTTGGTCCAGATCTGAACAAACCTTATGTTCAAGTTGTTAAACAGCAAGTTAAGATGCACCAAGATGATCTACACGAGATTCTAGTTAAGTTACATATAAAGTTCACTTAGTTCGGAGCTACGGCCTAGAAGATATGAGCAAAACAAGTTAAACATGGCATTGATGCAAAATGCACTCAAACATCAAGCAAACACCTCAAAACAAGGATGCAACATGATAATATGAAACTACATGCAAAATCAAGCAAGTTTCATATAGAGCACACTCAAAACGGGGCAACGGTTCAACACATGCACACTATATAAGTTTAAAGGACAAGCTGTCCAAAACAGCAACTAGGCATATTGCAAGCATCAAAACAATATGCTACAACATCCCAACATGAGAACAAAAGGCATGGACATGATGTACAAGTAAAGCATTACAAAACATGAACACTGAGCTATCTCCAGAAATCACTAGAACATGCTCAAACACACATGGAAAGATTGCAAGTAATAACAATTTCAGACTTTGCAGAAAATAACATCAGGTTGCAATGTTTAGAGCTATCAAACAACATGTTACATGAACTTATCATGGCAAACAAAGGCATGGCATGATACTAATAAATGCATAGAACAAGAGTCCCTTACTGACCATAAGCCAAAAAGGATCAGAAAATATGATGGCACCCACGTAAACATGGTAAGTTATTATACAGATTCGAACATGGCAGAAACAAAATTATGAAGGCATGTAGATGAGCTTGTGCAACTCACTACAGAGCAAAACATGGCATGGCAAGGCACCCAACAGTAAGAAGACATGTTTGTGAAGCTAAGCATAGCAATAGCAAGTTCATAGGGTGCATGTATCACTAACAACAATCATGTTAACAACTGAACTTAATGTTAACAGGCTGACAATAACATTATGAAGCAACTTTGGAGCAAGATATGAACAAGCTACAGCAAGCTATAATTGCAACCAGGGGCATTGATGGATATATCATGACATGTAGATCAAAACATATTTAGTGATCATCTCCAGATTATGCATAGAATAAGTTGTAGAAGCAGGTTTACATAGCATCACGAAATAACAGATTCAGCCTAGCAAAACATCAACAACAAGTATCCTACTTAACAAGCTCGATTCACTCACCACAAGTCATTGCATGACAAGATAAGCATAGCATTAGCAAGAAGACATGTTTATGTAACAATCCAAGGCAAGAACAAGTCCATAGATTGCAAGGATCAACTATAGCAACCTTGGCAAAATTTAATAACGTGTAAACAATCTGCCAGGAAACATTTTGAAGCAAAAGTAGAGCACAAAAATGACATGCTAGACTACTCCATAATTGCAACCAAGGGCATGAATGGATAGAAAATAACCATATGTTCAAAACATCCTTACTGAAGTATCTCAAAATATGCATGGATCTCTCTGTAACATCAAGTTTACATGGCATCAAAATTACAACAGAACAGGGACTGAAATCAGCAACATCACGATGCCTAGTTTGCATGCTTGTGCTAGTCACCACATTGATCACAAAAATACATGGCAAGCACCACTGTAAATAAGACATGGCATAGTTCAAAACACATGTAGACATCAGCCTCATAGAATGCACACATCAATCATGGCAAAAATGACAAAAGAGCTCGTTCAGATAACAGACAGCAGAAAACATTATGAAGCACACTTGCAACGATGATTCAGGCATCAAGATGAGCTCAAATGAATATGATGCAATGGAACGAAATTATGTACTCGTTGAGACGAACAATTTGACATATTACACGCACAAAATGGAGCTACGGATGCAGAGATATGATCGATGAACATGGCATGAAAATGTCAAATATTCGGGGCTTAGCATTTTGAAAAAAACGAAGCGGTCGTATAGCTAAATTCACACACGGCGCATAGCGGGAGCTCACCCGGGTAGCGGGGAGAGGAGGCGGCCGAGAGGAGCTGGGCCGGCCGGATCTCGCGGACGGGGAGGGCTCGGCCCGCACGGCGGAGGAGGTCGCCCCGCCTCGATCCTCCTGGACGGCAGCGGGCGGCGCGCACGTCCGGCAGGCGGGCGGCGGCGTACGGCCCGTGGAGCGAGGCGCGGCAGGCGGCACAGGCGCGGCGCGGGCCGCGGGACCGGGACGCGGGCCGAGCGGCGGGCGGCGCGCACGGCGAGAGGGCCGGCGGCGGCCCGAGATCCGGCGGCGGCGGAGGTCGCGGCGCCGGGGCGAGGCGGCGGCGGCGGAACCGGGGCGGCGCTCGGGCGCCGCGGACGAGGAAGGAGACTGCGGCGCGGGATCCAGGCGGCGGGTTCGGGCGCGCGGGCCGGGAGGGCCCGATCCGGGCTCTCCGGGCCACGGCGGCGGGGACGGCGCGGGGCGAATCCGAAGGCGACACGTGGCGGCGGCGAGGTTGCTGGACATGTCCGGCGGCGACGCGGACGTGTCCGGTGGCACGGGGAGGAAGAAAACTAGGGTTTCGCCCGAAATTTCGGAGGGGAAGGCTAATTTATAGGTAGAGGGAGCTAGGAGAGTCCAAATGAGGAGCGGTTTTCGGCCACGCGATCATGATCGAACAACCGAGAGCATGGAGGGGAGTTTGCTGGGTTTTGGGCCACTTTGAAAGGGGTGTTGGGCTGCAAAGAGATGGAGGCTTTTACGGTTACCCGGTTAACCGTTGGAGTATCAAACGACCTCCAAATGGCACGAAACTTGACATGCGGTCTACTGGTGGTATACCAAGGCCGCTTGGCAAGACTCGGTCCATTCCGAGAACGTTTAACACCCGCTTACAACTAGAGGCAAAAAGGGGAACTCCAGAGGGCATAGGAGTGCCGGATCGCAAAACGGACAACGGGGAAAATGCTCGGACGCATGAGACGAACACGTATGCAATGCAATGCACATGATGACATGATAAAATGCAACACGCAAGCAAATGACATGGCAACGAAGGCGAATAAGTGGCAGACACCTGGCGCATCGAATCCGCGGCGTTACAGAGACAGACGGTCACAAGGCCTGGGCGACACCTTTCATCACCTGCCGAACTCGTTCGTGCAGTTGCAAGAGCTCGGGAAGAAGATCACCTGTAGAACCAGGCATTTCCTCTGCAGGACGGCCTGTGAGCATACCTACAGGCATAACTCTGTTAGTCGACTTCCTCGCCGAACTCTTTTTTCAAAGTTCATTCAAGCACTTACTAAAAATGCCGCGTCGAAGCCGCCAATTCTCCTTAACGGAGTCAGACAGCTGGGCACGAACATCCTTTAGTTCCTCACCCAGCTGGGTGTTGACATCTTGGAGATTATTTTTCTCTTGCCTCACCCTTGTAAGCACATTCTCGCCGGCCTTTAACCGGCGCATGAGCTGTTGCTTGTCCGGATCTATCCCGACGCCATCTGCAATATTATTGTCAGACTTATACACACGCCGCACTTCACAAATTACTCATCTTTTGAAGCATATATTACCGGAGGGGGTCTCTTTGTCTTCCCCCGCTGTGGCTAGTGCGGCCTCAAGTTGGGCTTTGCACTCCTCCAGCTCCTGGGATAGTTGGGTATTCTTTTCCGTAAGATCCTGCACAATAAATGATCCTTAAATCAATTATTCTAACTATTTCAAGTCTCGGGGGCTACTGACATATATAATTGTCAAATTTTCTCACCCGTATGTCTTTTACATACCGCTCCGTGGCTCTGGCTAGACCATTTTGAGCGGCACAGAGGTGCGCATCTCCTGAATTGAAGGCGTCCAATGCCTCTGGGGAGAAACATGCGTCACGAAGAACTGTCTAGCGACGCCTGTGATTCATGGCACTCTCCACCTTAGAATTGGTGGCAGATAACCTGTCGGCATCCTCTGTCGGAGGAGCATCCGACGCACGCCTCGTGTTCGCCTCCGCTTCTGGACCTGGCTTTGGAGCCTGGCGAGCGGAGGATTGATTAGCAATCTCTCCGGATATAGTCCGGCGAGCGCTCTTCTTCCTGAAAAGGCACGAGCGTTAGTATGCCTCCCGGGAATAAAACCTGAGAGCAAGATGACATGCCATACCGTTGCATCAGCATTTCAATCTGGACTGCACTTCTTTTCGGCCTGTTGGGCCTTGCTGTCCCTTGTTGACTGGCCGTCGCAGGCTCAGCCTTCCGCCTCAAGGACTTCCCCTGCGAAACACCATTGGTATACGGTGATCAAAAACACGCATGGATGGGTCATTTTCAAAGTATTGGGACTTCAGTCTCAGTTACCTGCGAGGCGGGAAGTATTCTGGGGTAATCGGCCGTAATGGCGACCAAGGCATTATCGATGCTCAGTTGGTGGAATACCCCGTCGATCAGCTCCACCGATATGTCCGGATCCTCTTGGGAGGTCGGATCGAGGAACCGTTCTGGATCCTCGGGTTGTGGAGGCGGGCTGCTTATATCCTTTACGGCCCGGCGCAGTTCCTGCGCCGAAATCACAAAATGAGATACTTGACTATGGGAGTATGGATCGGATAGGCAAAAATAAATGTCTGCTTACCCAGCTTGGAGGATTGTTCATAGAAAATCCGCCCTGCGGATTGACGCGGAGAAATTCCTCCTCTTCCCCCTTGTACAATGCGGACAAGATCTTCATCAGATCGGCGACCGATCCCGGCCCCTTACGGCCGCAGCGGGTGGCATCATCCTCCCCGTTGAAATCCCACATGGGGTGGCCTCTATACTGGAGCGGCTGCACCCCCCGCATAATGCATGTGGCCATGACCCCGATCATGGTCAGTCCGGAATGAGCTAACAGCCTAATTCGGCTCATCAGGTAAAGGAAGTACCTGTCATTTTCCTTCTGAGGGCTCCGTGGACGCCAGCTTAGGCGTTTCTTTAAAGGAGCATTATTGAACTCAGGGAGGCCGATCCGAATAGGGTCCGGCAGGGGGACATCTTCTATATAAAACCATTTCGAAGGCCAGTCTTCGGACGCCTTCTTCGGGGTTCCGGATAGATATCCGGTCCCGGCGATGCGCCATAGTTCGGCTCCGCCCACTTGATATATTGACCCCTCTTGAGAACGGGGCACAAGGCAGAACAACTTCTTCCACAGTGCAAAATGGGCCTCGATGCCCAAAAATAGCTCGCAAAGGGCCACGAAGCCCGCAATATGCAAAATGGAGGCAGGCGTAAGGTTGTGCAACTGGAGGCCGTAGAACTCCAGGAGCCCCTGGAGAAACGGATGAATTGGAAATCCGAGCCCTCTTATCAAATAAGAGACAAGGCATACCCGCTCTCCTTTGGAGGGGCTGGGGACGCTCTCCGCTTGCTTTCCGCCCTTATAGGTGGCGAGTCCGGCTCGAACCAGAACCATGAAGGCTGGGGGAAGAAATCCCTTGGTTTGGAGCGTCACTAACTCGCTGTACGGGACGGAGCATCTCTCCCAATCTCCAGGCCGAGGGCTGGGAGGGCGAGAGGAGGAGCCGCGTTGACTGTCCATGATGGAGTGGATTTCTGTCAGATGCGCTCTGATGAATTCTCACGAAGGGAGGATGGTGTGATTAGGATCTAGATCCTCGTCTCTTTTATAGGCAGCTCATTTGTGCAGCTAGAGGGGTAAATGTAAAAATACCCTGACTTTTCGCATTCGTTCAACACGTGGAAGACGGCCATTGTTGGGTGTGGAAGCCGAGGAGCGCAATATTCACAGGAAGCCGGACGCTATTAAACAGGTACACAGGATTTGGAGAAGAACCCGCCTTGCAATGCCAAAGACAATCTACGCGCCGGACTCATCGCCATTGAAGCCTGGTTCAGGGGCTACTGAGGGAGTCCCAGATTAGGGGGTGTCCGGATAGCCGAACTATCACCTTTGGCCGGACTCCTGGACTATGAAGATACAAGATTGAAGACTTCGTCCCATGTCCGGATGGGACTTTCCTTGGCGTGGAAGGCAAGCTTAGCGATACGGATATGTAGATCTCCTACCATTGTAACCGACTTTGTGTAACCCTAACCCTCTTCGATGCCTATATAAACCGGAGGGTTTTTAGTCCGTAGGACGAAGAACAACCATACCATAGGCTAGCTTCTAGGGTTTAGCCTCTCTGATCTCGTGGTAGATCTACTCTTGTACTACCCATATCATCAATATCAATCAAGCAGGAGTAGGGTTTTACCTCCATCGAGAGGGCCCGAACCTGGGTAAAAACATCGTGTCCCTTGTCTCCTGTTACCATCCGCCTAGACGCACAGTTCGGGACCCCCTACCCGAGATCCACCAGTTTTGACACCGACACCCTCGATGGCAATGGACATGATTTCCATGAAGTTGGAACAAGGAATTTTGTTTTTATGAAGAGCTTTAAAAATAATTTCCCCCTTAATTTTTAAGGAAGCAACATTATCATTCTCTTCATCATTATCCTCATCATCATTAGCATTAACATCATCATCAAGAGACATATTGGGATTTAAAGGATGAGATACCGTTGAAGCCTTAGCCATAAGGCAAAAAGCAATGGATGATGATGTAGGATCTTTTGAGGCACCATTCAAGACCACATCTTGTTCCATGGAGTGTTTGGTTTCCTCTAATTGTTAGCACAATGACTCGAGGAACTATATGCATTTTTATCACGGCAGCAAGATATAGCAAGTATATCATCATGAGATTTAGTCAAGCAATTTCTACATGATATGCAAGAACTATCAACACAAGCATGTGAAACATTTATAGAGCTCGAAGTGTCGAAGTCCAAAGATGGAGCATTTCAATAAGATGGTGATGAGGAATCATCAATGATAAGCACACTATCATCATTGCAATGAACACCACTACTCACCATATCCTTAACTTGTGGAAATTCACATGTAGGTGAAGTAGAAGAAGTTGAGAAAGCAACACGGCTGGAGGTGGAGGGAGAACAATCATCCCCACAAATCTTGGACACGCCATATTTATCTTGAAGCTTTGTCCACAATTCATGAGCATCCCGAAAGGGCATGAGTTGAAATACAACTACATTGCTCAAAGCATCAAAAAGCACATTAGAAGCTTGAGCATTGAGATAGGAGTTTTTCTCATCCTCTAAAGATAATCGTTGAGGATCCTTTGGAGGATAAAACCCACATCTACAGTTCGCTCTAAATTTGGGTCCATGACCCTAAAGAGATTAAGCATGCGAATTATCCAAACATCAAAATTTGTGTCATCAAAACTAAGAGTGTCAGGGAAACCTAATCCCCTAGTCGACATCTTTACTCTCTAGGCGGTTAAACCTATCAAAGAGAGACGAGGCTCTGATACCAATTGAAAGATCGAGGATATCGCCTAGAGGGGGGGTGTGAATAGGCACTTTAAAAAAATTACGGTTTAGGCTTGAACAAATGCAGAATAAACCTAGTGGTTAATTTGTCAAGAACAAAACCTACAACAACTAGGCTCACCTATGTGCATCAACAACTTATGCTAAGCAAGATAAAAAACTAACTGATAGCAAGCTATATGACAAGAAACAATATGGCAATCACAAAGTAAAGTGCATAAGTAAATGGCTTGGGTAAGAGATAACCGAGGCACGCGGAGACGACGATGTATCCCGAAGTTCACACCCTTGCGGATGCTAATATCCATTTGGAGCGGCGCGGAGGCATAATGCTCCCCAAGAAGCCACTAGGGCCACCGTAATCTCCTCACGCCCTCGCACAATGCAAGATGCCGTGATTCCACTAAGGGACCCTTGAGGGCGGTCAACGAACCCATACAAATGGCAACCCTTGGGGGCGGTCACCGAACCCGTACACTTCGGCAACCCTTGGGGGAGGTCAACGGTACCCGTCAAATTGCTCGGGGTGATCTCCACAACCTAATTGGAGACCCCGACGCTTGCCCGGAGCTTTACACCACAATGATTGAGCTCCAAACACCACCAACCGTCTAGGGCGCCCAAGCACCCAAGAGGAACAAGCTCAAGGGTACTAAGCACCAAAGAGTAATAAGCTTCTCAACTTGTAACTTCCACGTATCACCGTGGAGAACTCAAACCGATGCACCAAATGCAATGGCAAGGGCACACGGAGTTCCCAAGTACTTCTCTACCAAATCCCACCAAAGCAACTAATGCCAGGGAGGAAAATGAGAGGAAGAACAAGAAGGAGAACACCAAGAACTCCAAGATCTAGATCCAAGGGGTTCCCCTCACATAGAGGAGAAAGTGATTGGTGGAAATGTGGATCTAGATCGCCTCTCTCTTTTCCCCCAAAAACTAGCAATAATCCATGGAGGGATTGAGAGATAGCAAGCTCCAAGAGGTCAACAATGGTGGGGGGAAAACGTTCTCAGATCTCTTAGGTTGGAGGTGGAAGAAGGGGGGGGGGTATAAATATACCCCCAAGAAAAATATGATTTTGAACCCCGGGCACCCGGACAAAAGTGGTCCGGGCACCCGCACAACCAGAGAAAAAGCCACTAAACTCCGGGCACCCGGGGGGAAAACCCTAGGCACCCGAACGAACAAGGGCACCACAACAGCATGGGGGCCGGGCACCCGGAGGGGGCCGAGAGGAGGAGGCGGAGGAGCCCGGGCACCCGGGTCCAAGACCCCGGGCACCCGGGGTGATCAGAGGAGGAGAGGGAGCGCCCCGAATGACCCCGGGCACCCGAGGGGTGAGACCCCGGGCACCCGGACCGGCCAGAGAGGTCACTATGGCTCGGGTGACCCCGGGCACCCGGGGGTCAAGGACCCCGGGCACCCGCACTAGGCAGAGAGAAGCGGGAACCGGTAAAATTGAAACGACCACAACTTTTGTAAATGAACTCCGAATTTGATGAAACTAAGTTTGTTGGAAAGTTAGAGACAAGGGCTAACACAATCTTGATAGAAATATCAAGAAATGGCAATTGAGAAAATACCCAAAATAAAATGGTGAGAACACTTTCTCAAATAAGACCAGTAAAAACTCCAACACCGAAAACGCAAAAGAAGATGCATAGGAAACCAGTTTTCCATGAACTAGAGATTGTCATGAAGAAAACCACAAGCTCTAAAACCTCACAAATATAAACATCCAAACAAGAACCAAGAAATATGATGGTGCCAAGAATACAATGGTTTGAGCTCTCACCGAACGATGCGATCAAGCTACTCACTCGAGAGCCCCCCTTGATAGTACAACTATCGATCCTATAATCCGGTCTCCCAACTAACACCATGAGACCGATAAAATAGAAAACCTATCAAGAACAAACCTTTGCCTTGAGCATACTCCATTTGAGCTAGATGATGAAGATCTTGACCTCCTCAACTTGTACCTCCTTTCTTGATTGCGCTAGCTTGATGAAGACTAGTAGATTGCTCCCCCATACTCGACTATGGGTGAGCCACTCCTTGGCACATCTTCACAAGTCCATTGTCACCACAATGGATGGCAGGCATCAAGGATGCAATCTCTTCATGATGCTGCACTTGAACTTGCACACCGCAATCTTGATGACGATCACCATTTAATGTCATCCTCTCCATGGGTTGTATGATATCTTCCTCTTGACGCAAGCCCATGGAAACATACCTAACCCCACATAGAACTCCCACGTAGATCATGGGTTAGCACACAAAGCATAATGGACAATGCTTACCATACCATGGGATCAATTGATTCCTCGGTACATCTTGTACGCTTTATGTGTTGATCAACTTGATTCACTCTTGACTTAGTCTTGATCAACCTTGAATCTTTCCAACTCTCTTCATTTGGATGATGTCTTGAAGGTAGACATGAATGATCACACAATCTTCTTCTCCAAGACATGCTTGCAATAAGCTCAACACTCACATGACCAATCTTTGGAGAATTCCTTAATAGCACCTGGGTCAACTCATGAACTCCTTGAAACCAACACATGTACTTCAAGAAATGCCTATGGATAAATCCTTCAAATATAACTCAATGCAACCATTAGTCCATAGAGAATGTCATCAATTACCAAAACCACACATGGGGCACCGCATGTCCTTTCAGGCGGTACTACTACCGCCTATAGGCGGTACTGCCGCCGCTTACTACCGCGACCACTTCCGCTAGTTCTCCAGTGATGTAAAGGAAACCCGACATGAAAAGTCGAGACCCAGCTGAGGGCGGTAGTACGAGTAGGACTAGCAGCGTTACTACCACTTATAAGCTGTACTACCGCTGCTGCCCACGGTACTACCACTCGCAGCATTCCACCTGTTCTTCAACTCAACGAAGGGACAACTCCAAAGAAACAGAAAGAGTGATGGGTGCACAATGAGTGTGTACGTGATGATTCCTCCGAAACCTTTCCGAAGCAGACCCCCTCTTGATAGTACAGTTTTCCCTATGACTCAAATCCACCTAAAAGAAACGTAGGAAAGAAAACCATCTTTACTTGAAACTCCGAGGGGTACGAATCTTCTTGTGCCAAATGCGTGATAGCCTGAAATGCTCAATGCACATGATTAGTTCGCGATCACATTGTCATCAATCACCAAAACCACTTAGGGAGAAATATGCCCTAACAATCTCCTCCTTTTTGGTGGATTGATGACAACACGGGATTTGCACTAAAGATATAGCAATGAAGCGTGCAAACCCACAGATCTACAAAATATAGATGGGCTCCCCCTAGATATGTGCACTACTAAAGATATGCTTTTGGAATGCACATCGCTCACATGTAGGATCAACAATCCCTCTATATTTTACAAACCAAGCAATACTTGTAGAAACATAATAAGCAGGATAGCAGGCAAGTAATAAAATGTGAGCATAAGGATAAGGGCATAGTAAAGGATATATCTCACACAATACTAAATTACTCGACATAGTAGATAGGATAATGGTAGCACATATGTCTCACACCATATAGTCTCAAACACAAACCAAAGCAAATGAAATAGTTTGAGCGAGGAAAGCAACTGCAAATAAGAGGACGCACACTGCACATAGCAACAACAAATCCCTAAACTCTCTCCCCCTTCGGCATCGAGACACCAAAAGGGCAGAGAGCACACCTAAGAACGAAGTGTTGAGGAACGTAGCATGCAATTTCAAAAAAATTCCTACGATCACGCAAGATCTATCTACGAGATGCATATCAACAAGAGGGGGAGAGTGTGTCCACATACCCTCGTAGACCGAAAGCAGAAGCGTTAGGTTAACGCGGTTGATGTAGTCGAACGTCTTTACGATCGAACCAATCTAGTACCGAATGTACGACACCTCCGAGTTCAGCACACGTTCAGCTCGATGACGTCCTCGAACTCTTGATCCAGCAGAGGGTCAAGGGAGAGTTTCTTCTGCACGACGGCATGGTGACGGTTATGGTGATGTGATCTGCGCAGGGCTTCGTCTAAGCACTACGACGTTATAACCGGAGGAGTAAACTATGGAGGGGGCACCACACATGGCTAAGAGAACAACTGTTATGCTTTGGGGTGCCCTCGTATATAAAGGAGAGAGGAGGAGGCGGCCGGCCTAGAGGGGCGCGCCATGGGGGGGGGAGTCCTACTAGGACTCCACTCCTAGTAGGATTCGACCCCCCCTTTTTCCTTTCTCATCGGAGGGGGAATAGGAAGGAGAGGGAGAGGGAAAGGGAAAGGGGGCCGCACCCCCTCCTCCTTGTGCAATTCGGACTCCCTTGGAGGGGGCGCGCGCCACCCCTTGCGGGCTCCCCTCTCTCTCCCCTAAGGCCCATGTAGGCCCAATAATTCCCCGGGGGGGTTCCCGTAACCCCTCGGTACTCCAAAATATACCCGAACCATTCTGAAACCATTCCGGTGTCCGAATATCATCATCCAATATATCAATCTTTACCTCTCGACCATTTCGAGACTCCTCGTGATGTCCGTGATCTCGTCCAGGACTCCGAACAATTTTCGGTCACCAAACCACATAACTCATAATACAAATCGTCACCGAACGTTAAGCGTGCGGACCATATGGGTTCGAGAATTGTGTAGACATGACCGAGACACATCTCCGGTCAATAACCAACAACAGAACCTGGATGCTCATATTGGTTCCTACATATTCTACGAAGATCTTTATTGGTCAAACCGCAATAACAACATACGTTATTACCTTTGTCATCGGTATGTTACTTGCCCGAGATTCGGTCGTCGGTATCATCATACCTAGTTCAATCTCGTTACAAGCAAGTCTCTTTACTCGTTCCGTAATGCATCATCCCGTAACTAACTCATTAGTCACATTCCTTGCAAGGCTTATAGTGATGTGCATTACCGAGAGGGCCCAGAGATACCTCTCCGATACTCAGAGTGACAAAGCCTAATCTTGATCTATACCAACCCAAAAAACACCTTCGGAGACACCTGTAGAGCATCTTTATAATCACCTAGTTACGTTGTGACATTTGATGACACACAAGGTGTTCCTCCGATATTCGGGAGTTGCATAATCTCATAGTCAGAGGAATATGTATAAGTCATGAAGAAAGCAATAGCAATAAAACTTAATGATCATTATGCTAAGCTAATGGATGGGTCTTGTCCATCACATCATTCTCTAATGATGTGATCCCGTTCATCAAATGACAACACATGTCTATGGTTTGGAAACTTAACCATCTTTGATTAACAAGCTAGTCAAGTAGAGGCATACTAGGGACACTCTGTTTTGTCTATGTATTCACACATGTACTAAGTTTCCGGTTAATACAATTCTGGCATGAATAATAAACATTTATCATGATATAAGAAAATATAAATAACAACTTTATTATTGCCTCTAGGGCATATTTACTTCAGTCTCCCACTTGCACTAGAGTCAATAATCTAGATTACATAGTAATGATTCTAACACCGATGGAGTCTTGGTGCTGATCATGTTTTGCTCATGGAAGAGGCTTAGTCAACGGGTCTGCAACATTCAGATTCATATGTATTTTTCAAATCTCTATGTCTCCCTCCTTGACTTGATCGCGGATGGAGTCTTGATGTGTTTGGTTCTCTTGTGAAATTTGGATTCTTTCGCCAAGGCAATTGCTCCAGTATTGTCACAAAAGATTTTCATTGGACCCGATGCACTAGGTATTACACCTAGATCGGATATGAACTCCTTCATTTGCTGCTTCCGAAGCAGCTATGTACTCCGCTTCAAATGTCGATCCCGCCACAACGCTCTGCTTGGAACTGCACCAACTGACAGCTCCACCATTCAATATAAATATGTATCCAGTTGGTGACTTAGAGTCATCTGGATCAGTGTCAAAGCTTGCATTGACGTAACCATTTATGATGAGCTCCTTGTCAGCTCCATAAACGAGAAACATATCCTTAGTCCTTTTCAGGTATTTCAGGATGTTCTTGACCGCTGTCCAGTGATCCACTCCTCGATTACTTTGGTACCTCCCTACTAAACTTATAGCAAGGCACACATCAGGTCTGGTACGCAGCATTGCATACATGATAGAACCTATGGCTGAGGCATAGGGAATGACTTTCATTTTCTCTCTATCTTCTACAGTGGTCGGGCATTGAGTCTGACTCAACTTCACACCTTGTAACACAAGCAAGAACCCTTTCTTTGACTGATCCATTTTGAACTTCTTCAAAACTTTATCAAGGCATGTGCTTTGTGAAAGTCCAATTAAGCGTCTTGATCTATCTCTATAGATCCTGATGCCCAATATATAAGCAGCTTCACCGTGGTCTTCATTGAAAAATTCTTATTCAAGTATCCTTTTATGCTCTCTAGAAATTCTGTATTATTTCCAATCAACAATATGTCATCCACATATAATATTAGAAATGCTACAAAGCTCCCACTCACTTTCTTGTAAATACAAGCTTCTCCAGAAGTCTGTATAAACCATATGCTTTGATCACACTATCAAAGCGTATATTCCAACTCCGAGAGGCTTGCACCAATCCATAAATGGATCGCTGGAGCTTGCACACTTTGTTCATATACAACTCTTCTTTAAGAAATCCATTAAGGAATGCAGTTTTGACATCCATTTGCCAAATTTCATAATCATAAATTGTGGTAATTGCTAACATGATTCGGACAGACTTAAGCATCGCTATGGGTGAGAAGGTCTCATCATAGTCAACCCCTTGAACTTGTCGAAAACCTTTTGCAACAAGTCGAGCTTTGTAGATAGTAACATTACCGTCAGCGTCAGTCTTCTTCTTGAAGATCCATTTATTCTCTATGGCTTGCCGATCATCGGGCAAGTTAACCAAAGTCCACACTTTGTTCTCATACATGGATCCCATCTCATATTTCATGGCCTCAAGCCATTTCGTGGAATCTGGGCTCATCATCGCTTCCTCATAGTTCGTAGGTTCGTCATGGTCTAGTAACATGACTTCCAGAATAGGATTACCGTACCACTCTAGTGCGGAATGTACTCTGGTTGACCTACGAGGTTTGGTAGTAAACTTCCTCACTAATTGGTGTAGGCATCACTGGAACTGATTTCTATGATGAACTAATTTCCAATTCGGGAGAAGGTACATTTACCTCATCAAGTTCTACTTTCCTCCCATTCACTTCTTTCGAGAGAAACTCCTTCTCTAGAAAGGATCCATTCTTAGCAACGAATATCTTGCCTTCGGATCTGTGATAGAAGGTGTACCCAACAGTTTCCTTTGGGTATCCTATGAAGACACATTTCTCCGATTTGGGTTCGAGCTTATCAGGTTGAAGATTTTTCACATAAGCATTGCAGCCCCAAACTTTAAGAAACGATAGCTTAGGTTTCTTGCTAAACCACAATTCATATGGTGTCGTGTCAACGGATTTAGATGGTGCCCTATTTAACGTGAATGCAGTCCTCTCTAAAGTATAACCCCAAAACGATAGTGGTAAATCGGTAAGAGACATCATAGATCGCACCATATCTAATAAAGTACGGTTACGATGTTTGGACACACCATTACGATGTGGTGTTCCAGGTGGCATGAGTTGCGGAACTATTCCACATTGTTTCAAATGAAGACCAAACTCGTAACTCAAATATTCACCTCCACGATCAGATCATAGAAACTTTATTTTCTTGTTACGATGATTTTTGACTTCACTATGAAATTCTTTGAACTTTTCAAAAAAATTAGACTTATGTTTCATTAAGTAGATATACCCATATCTGCTCAAATCATCCGTGAAGGTCAGAAAGTAACGATACCCGCCGTGAGCCTCAACACTCACTGGACCTCATACATCAATATGTATTATTTCCAATAAGTCAGTGGCTCGCTCCATTGTTCTGGAGAATGGAGTCTTAGTCATCTTGCCCATTAGGCATGGTTTGCAAGCATCAAGTGATTCATAATCAAGTGATTCCAAAAGCCCATCAGCATGGAGTTCCTTCATGCGCTTTACAACAATATGACCTAAACGGCAGTGCCACAAATGAGTTGCACTATCATTATTAACTTTGCATCTTTTGGCTTCAATATTATGAATATGTGTATCACTACGATCGAGATTCAACAAAATAGACCACTCATCAAGGGTGCATGACCATAAAAGATATTACTCATATAAATAAAACAACCATTATTCTCTAATTTAAATGAATAACTGTCTCGCATCAAACAAGATCCAGATATAATGTTCATGCTCAACGCTGGCACCAAATAACAATTATTCAGGTCTAAAACTAATCCCGAAGGTAGATGTAGAGGTAGCGTGCCAACGATGATCACATCGACCTTGGAACCATTTCCGACGCGCATAATCACCTCGTCCTTAGCCAATCTCTATTTAGTCTGTAGCCCCTATTTCGAGTTGCAAATATGAGCAACAAAACCAATATCAAATACCCAGGTGCTACTACGAGCATTAATAAGGTACACATCAATAACATGTATATCAAATATACCTTTCACTTTGCCATCCTTCTTATCCGCCAAATACTTGGGGCAGTTCCGCTTCCAGTGACCAGTCCCTTTGCAATAGAAGCACTCAGTTTCAGGCTTAGGTCCACACTTGGGCTTCTTCCCTTGAGCAGCAACTTGCTTGCTATTCTTCTTGAAGTTCCCCTTCTTCCCTTTTTCTTGAAACTAGTGGTCTTGTTAACCATGAACACTTGATGCTCCTTCTTGATTTCTACCTCCGCAACCTTTAGCATTGCGAAGAGCTCGGGAATTGCCTTTTCCATCCCTTGCATATTATAGTTCATCACGAAGCCTTTATAGCTTGGTGGCAGTGATTGAAGAACTCTGTCAATGACACTATCATCAGGAAGATTAACTCCCAGATGAGTCAAGTGGTTATGGTACCCAGACATTCTGAGTATGTGTTCACTGACAGAACTATTCTCCTCCATCTCACAACTATAGAACTTGTTGGAGACTTCATATCTCTCAACTCGGGCATTTACTTGAAATATTAACTTCAACTCCTGGAACATCTCATATGCTCCATGACGTTCAAAACGTCTTTGAAGTCACGATTCTATGCCGTAAAGCATGGCACACTGTACTATCGAGTAGTCATCAGCTTTACTTTGCCGCATGCTCATAACGTCCGGAGTTGCTCCTGCAGTGGGCCTTGCACCTAGCGGTGCTTCTAGGACATAATTCTTCTATGCAGCAATGAGGATCTCAAGTTACGGACCCAGTCCATGTAGTTGCTACCATCATCTTTCAACTTAGCTTTCTCTAGGAACGCACTAAAATTCAAGGGAACGGTAGCACGGACCATTGATCTACAACAACATAGATATCCAAAAACTATCAGGACTAAGTTCGTGATAAATTAAAGTTCAATTAATCATATTATTTAAGAACTCCCACCTAGATAGACATCCCTCTAGTCATCTAAATGATCACGTGATCCATATCAACTATACCGTGTCCGATCATCACGTGAGATGGAGTAGTTTTCAATGGTGAACATCTCTGTGTTGATCATATCTACTGTGTTATTCACGTTCGACCTTTCAATCTTAGTATTCCGAGGCCATATCTGCATATGCTAGGCTCGTCAAGTTTAACCCGAGTATTCTGCACGTGCAAAACTATCTTGCACCCGTTGTATGTGAATGTAGAGCTTATCACACCCGATCATCATGTGGTGTCTCGGCACGACGAACTGTAGCAATGGTGCATACTCAGGGAGAACACTTATACCTTGAAATTTAGTGAGGGATCATCTTATAATGCTACCACCGTACTAAGCAAAATAAGATGCATAAAAGATAAACATCACATGCAATCAAAATATGTGACATGATATGGCCATCATCATCTTGTGCCTTTGATCTCCATCTCCAAAGCACCGTCATGATCTCCATCATCACCGGCTTGACACCGTGATCTCCATCGTAGCGTTGTTGTCATCTCGCCAACTATTGCTTCTACAACTATCGCTACCACATAGTGATAAAGTAAACACTACAAAAAAATACACTTCCGTGATGATACGTGTTTGTCACAGTAGGTCGCGTTTTTTGTCATGCATGTACATCCATGACGATTTTATGACAGAATCAAGATAGTCATACCTGTGCTGTCGTAGAAGTGTTCCATGAAATTACCAAAATTATCATCATGGAAGTGTCCACTTCCATGATGATAAATCGCGCATCACAGAAGTGCTTTCGTCAAGGGTGACCGACACGTGGCATCCACCATAATGGAACGCCGTTAAGCTATCGGGTCGGGTTTTGGATCCGATAACCTGTTTACAGCCCCGACCAATGGGGATTTTCCACGTGTAAAACAATCATTGGCTGGAGGAAACATGTGTCAGCTCATCGTTGGGACAAATGTCATCCACTCATTGGACAGAAGGCACTTATGATACGTCGACACGTGGCACGACCCATCAAGTTTAAATGGGCCGGCCCAACTAAAGGCCCACAAGATTTTGTGGACCATAATGGGTCGGCCCAGCTAAAGGCCCATGAGATTTTGCGGACCATAATGGGCTGCCCAGCTAAAGGCCCACAAGATTTGGCGGGCCATAATGGGCCGGCCCAGGTAAAGGCCCACAAGATTCTTGTGTGCCATAATGGGGCGACCTAGGTAAAGGCCCACAAAATTCTTGCGGATCATAATGGGCCGGCCCAGCTAAAGGCCCACAAGATTTCGCTGACACTAATGGGCCGTCCCAGCTGTAGGCCCACAAGATTTTGAGGACCCTAGTAGGCCGGCCCATTAACTGGCTGCCATGTTTTGGGCCAAATGCTGGCCCATATTTGATCTGGTCCATTAATGGCCTGCCATGTTCCGGGCCTAATAATGGCCCATATGAGATCCGGCCAGTTAAAAGCCTTGCACGTTCTAGGCCAAATCACGGCCCAGATCAGGTCCGGCCCTTTAAGAAGCTTTGGCCTCAATTATGGCCCATATCAGATTCGACCGTTAACTGGACGCTATGCTTTTGGGCCCACTTGCTAAAGGCCCATTTAGTAATTCGGCCTGATATTAGTTTTGGCCTGTTAAGGGCCCGTTTAACATTTTGGCCCTATATTAATTTTGGCCTGTTAAAAGCCCGTCATATAGTTGGGCCTAACTATGGCCCGGTTTGCATCCAGCCTGCTCGCAGCTGATATCTGATTGGGCCAAACAAGTACCGAGACAATTTTGGCCTATTAAAAGCCCGTGATTTGATTCGCACAATCATGGGCCGGGGTCCATTTCGGGCTGCTGTCGGCCCGTGAGCTGTTCGGCACGTTTCAGGCCTAACCTACTTCTCAACGTCCTAAAAGCCCATTGAGTTTTCTTGCGAAAATAGGGCCGGGGGTTACTCGTCCTATTAAAGGCCCGAATCTACTAGTGGGCTAGTTTGACGGGGCCCATGATGCGGATCATACATCGTGATTGCATGACGGCCCGATTATGTACCGTAATTTTACGGTTTGGTCGGTTTACTGCGAAGACAGGATATATATACAGTAAAATAACTGCAGCATCGTGAATAAGAAAAATCCTAGACTATACAATAAAGAAATTATGGCATATTACATCCACTGGGCATCAAAGTTCGCCACTATGATAATAAAGCACAAGCAGACAACAGATTACATATGCTGGGCATCAAAGATCGCCACCAGTGCAAATAAACACGCCGACAAAATAATATACAAAACCGACAACACATCAATAGAGTTCAAGAAAGGTTAGCCCTGCTAGCGAGCTGCAGCGCAAGCACCTGAGCAAGATGATGAGACTGCGCTTGTTCAACACTTATATCTTCCTCACTTTGAAAGATAAACAAGCAGACGGATGTCAGGTTTTGCACATAAAAGTATCAGTGCTGACAATTCATCACATTTCTTACTGACGAATAAAGTGACACAGTTTAAAAATTGCATTAACACAATATGATATTGTTCAGGTCAAGACATGGCAGGAAATGACATTGTGAAGGAGTTGGCAGCTTCACGACACCACTGGATTATAGATCAAGAACTCATAAGTATCAATGGTTAGTGTGCTGTCAATTTATCCCATTTCAGATTGGCAAATAAAGAGACGGTTTAAATAATAGTAGAATGATATGACATTGTTCATAGTTAAGACATTGCAGAATATGACATTGTGCTGTAGTGGGTAGGTTCACCACACCACTGGATTACAGATGAAGAACAGAAGCATACATGCAGTGCAAAAGAAGATCACTTGCTCTGTATAGTTTAATTTACATGGTATGAAGAAGGAACTTGCTTGTACAACTGAAAACTTAAATTGAGAAGGACAAACTTTTGTTTATGAACTACATAATAAACTTTAAACATGCAATTTGATGCAAACACCAAAAATAAACAGCTGTTGCAGTCATGCCTAACCAAATATACACAACAAAGTTTGAAGGCTTGAGAAGGACAAACTTACATTACTGGTGAAGACAGGCTCTATAAAGCCCTTGTCCATGCTGATGGGGGGGGGGCAATTCAAGAAGTTTACCACATAATCTTCTTCATAAGCATCGCCTTTATTCTACATTTTGTTAAGGGTACATATAGATGTGATAATATATGAAAAAATGGAGAATATTTAAGATAAGATGAAGAGTGATGCTACATAACCAAGTAGCTATAAATGTATGTGCAGCGATACAGGCAAAAGGCACAGCCAAGAGCAATGCACAGCTAAACTTCTTCAGTACCAACCTTATGGTAAGAGTAAATATAGATCTGATGTGTAGAAAATGGAGGGCAAAGGAAAATAAGCTGCAGAGTGATGGTACATGAACAACTACCTGTCAATATAAGTACACTGATAAAGGACAGCATGTACTTACAAGAACAATGCAGAGCTAAAAAAATTCATTGGCATTGGATATATTCTACACTAATGTAACCATTCATACAGATCAGATAATTTGGAGCGAACAATTGATAAGCAAGCTATCATGCATACTGCTGTCACATAATGAACCAGGTATGTATGCAAGTACAGTGATACAGGACAACAGGTACTAACAAGAGCAAAGCAACGGGCAGCATATTTGCGATATCCTGTCGTTCTTTTCAAACCGGAATTCTTCTTCGAGCAGATTTCCTGCAAAAAAGATCCATAAGGCACATGCGGAAAAGTAGAAGTTCAAATTGTCATGTGATTTCATAGACAGTACCTCATCCTGGGAACGAGACCAGTGCATAACAAGGTTTTTCCATTCAATGTCTTCTAAATTTAGCACAGGAGACTTCACCGGAAATTCGTTTATAGACTTGCCATCAAAGTGTGATTTCCTCAGGTAACACTGATACTGCTGCAATGCTTCCTTGAAAAGCACAAGCAAGCTTTGCTCGTCATGACTATCCAGATTGACCCTCGCCTAGTTACAACAATGTAATGTAAATCATTGATGTGTTCAATCAGCAGAAAACAGGAAAATAATAACCATGAATAATAGCACTTACACGTAAGTTGGACAGGAAGATGTGAAAATGGTGTTTGTCTTCACTATAATCTTCCCATGATGGGAATATATGCACGTAGTCCCTAACAACATTGAAAGCATTGTCTTTTAAACTGGGAATAAATGGAATGGGGTTCCAATCTGCAGGAATTGGCCGTCTTTGCAGTTGGGATAGGTCTTCGGCCGGTGGACTTGCTGTACTTTTTGCTGGAGTGGGATTTTTCTGTGGTACGGCTGGTGCTATGGCAAATGAAATCGGTATACCTTTTGCTGGAGTGCAGGTCCTGTGTGGTGGGGCTAGTGGTGTGGCCAGTGAAGTATGGGTACAGTCTGCTGGAGTCGGTCCTACGTTTTGTGTCACTGGTTGTACAACCAATATAAGTGGGCGCTGTCTGGTTCCTCCGGCACCACCACATTTTTCAAGGACTTTGCTGGTGCTCCTTCAGGTTCGGCAATCACCCTCTTCCTTTTTGATGTCTGATGCACAAGAACAACATTTGAGTGAAAAAACATGGTATGATGACAGATGGAATATGTATTGATAATGGATGGGCATGGCATCTCGAGTTATATGATGAGTAAACTAAGTAGATGGCGGTGCAACAAAGTAGAAGAAATGCAAGACAACATATGCAAGATACGCGCAATCAATAAAACCTTGCCAAATTAGAACATGCACCTTGATGGGTGAACAGAACAGGCCATCTGCCTTTGACTCCTCGATGTTAGAATAATCATTAGGATGATATTCCGAACAAGAACCAATAGGTGGGGAGCGTATGAGTTTCATTGCTTCCAGAATGGCACTCAATGCCTTGGTGCCAATTTTGTAAGTCATTGCAGTGTTCCACAATATTCTTCTGATGCGCGGATTCTGATATTCACTATAATTGCGTATAATATCTGAGAACCATGAAAACATAAATAGTTGTGAGATTATCTTTGTAATGCAGATGATATTCTAATATAGGGGCGCCCCTGTAAACACTTGTGCTATCAATGGATTCTGATGAGAGAGCTCATGTGTGTTGTAATATGGTGTGTGCATTTATATAATCGGGCACAAGTACACAAATAAGGCTCCAGAAGTAAGGATAGCTGGCAGATGATAGGTTCATAATATACTGTATAGAGAGTTTATTGCCAAACCATGATAAGAAGAGCACACATCAACTAGGCAGATCATAGTGTACATAACAAGGGTACACCATAACCACGATATATAAATCGGGAAAGTGGAACTGGCTTGAAAATACGGTGTTGTATTGCCGCTAGTAATTGAAAGCCTATCGATCACGTATAGGCCAACTCTATCAGCTGTTGACTACAGATGTCCCTGCGCCCCTTCCTGACAAGGAACATACTATACGTACTAAATACAGAATAAACAAAGAGGAACATGTTAAAGAACAGAAGAGGAAGCATATTCTTGAGGTTCCGCTTCATTGCATACAATGTTGGTTGCCCACTCATGATGAATCACAGCGCCCAAAGAAATGCAATTCCATGTTGTCTCTCTATATGTGGCAATTTTGAACAAGAGTCATTAGGATCATATTCTGAACAAGAGTCAACAGGTGGGAAGCGTATGAGTTTCATTGCATCCAGAGTGGCACTCAATGCCTTGGTGCCAATTTTGTAAGTCATTGCAGTGTTTAGCTTCAAGAGTGGACTGCTGCTAGTGCGACACAAAGCAGCTACACAGATCATAGTGTAGATATAACGGGAAAACCTTAAGCATCAGAGTAAAATCAGCAAAGTGGAACTTGCTGGAATATATGTGCTAGTTTGCCGGTACGGCTAGAAAGGCTTCGGATACCAGCTCTCTTCAAGTGAAGGTGGGGTACTGTTAATATCAGTGTAACTCTCAAAGGCGACACAGCTCCCCGCATTTCCTTGCTATTCTTATAGGATTCAAGTGGGCAGGCCACTACAAATCCTATTCCTATGTTTACAAGATCCTACGAATCAAAGAGGCTCAAAGTGTCCATCACAACCGACCGTATAGACCTCTACACTACAAATGTCCCTGCTCATCTTCAGTACAAGGAACATACTGTACTACTATCATACTCCCTCCATTCCAAAATATAAGTCTTGGTAGAGATTTCCACTATGGATCACATACAGATGTATCCAGATACATTTTAGAGTGTAGATTCACTCATTTTGCTCCATATGTAGTCCATGGTGGAATCTATATAAAGACTTGTAGGAACGGAGAGAGTACATATTAAAGAAGAACGGAAGAGGAACATGGTAAAGAAGAGCAAGCAGATTTTGGATAATAGAATGTTGGTTGCGCAATGCCCACACATGATGAACTAGAGCGCATTAAGAATGCAACTCCCAGCTGTCTCTCGACCATTTCAGGCGGTTGGATGAAGATCCTACGTCTCCTAACCCTTCTTCTTCCTCGTCTCTGATTTTTCCCATACAGAACACCGCACGGGCCGCCGGCCGGACCACCGGCCCCCACCGCCTGTGTTCCTCTGCCACCCCCGTCCCAACCCCCACCCGCGTCGAGTTTTCTTCGTTCGGCGAGGCCCCACAACCACCCGATCCCCTTCGATCGCACAGGTGAACTCCGGCGAGCTCTGAAAAATCGACTGACCCAATTCTGAAATTTAGTCTACTGTGATTTAACTAGTGTGGAATATAAAAGGGGAAAACCATAAGCATTGGGAGTATAGTGTTGAGCGTGCCATGGCGGATCTGAAGGTGCAAACCGGACAAAGGCAACCTCGCAACCAACACAAGAAATCAGAGTAAAGCAGTGGCGATCTATTTTCTTACTGCGATAAATAAGTTGAGCAGATACGAAAGAGTACCTCCTCTGGTGCGGCGCCGTGTACGCATCTGCTGAGAATTTGACGGTGTTGCGGTAGCGATGGCTATCGGTGGTGTGGAAGTAGATCTAGGAGGGTAGACGGTGGCGGCGGGGCACGATGGACGAGATGGTCGTAGGAGCGGCGCTGGCAAGGTGAACGACGACGGGGATGAAGCGAGAGGACGGGATGCAAGGATCCCGGTCCGAAGCTGTGTTTGAGAGAGGTCGATCTCTTGTAATGGACGGCAGCGTCAGGGTATCAGCTCCGGCATGGTGGAGGAGGACGGCAGTGGATGGGGTGGCGGACGGAGGAGGGTGGGGTGAAGAGGGTGTTTTGGCGCCCACGGAGTACGAATGGGGAAAAGGAAGGTAGAGAGGAAGGGGGGAACCATGTATTCAGGGCGCATTTGTCTCAAATGCGAGGAAATTTACAAACTTAGCCACTGTTTCTCTACTACATCACAGCAATATTAGTCGGTTGGGGATATGACGGTAATCTCGCATACACCGAATATTTGCCGACGAGAGTTTGTTTTTGGCGCCCACTGTGTATGAATATGAATCGGGGAGGGAGTCGGTTTTGGCCGAGGACACACTGTGTTTTGGCGCCCACCGTGTATGAATCCGGGTGAGAGGCGGTTACGTCACATTTGGGTGAAATTACAAACCTACCCCCATCGAAAC
Organism: Triticum aestivum; assembly: GCF_018294505.1. Lineage (NCBI taxonomy): Eukaryota > Viridiplantae > Streptophyta > Magnoliopsida > Poales > Poaceae > Triticum > Triticum aestivum. Next base: position 280,055,094 of record NC_057795.1, on the reverse strand, counting down.
CTATAGAAATCCAGCAGATAGGCTTTGTGTGGCAGGGATAGGCAGTAGTAATTTCCATCTCGCAGATTTTGGTTTCGGGCGGTTACTGCGACTTTCCCTGCTTCGTTCAAATTTTGCAGAGTGCACGTTTACCGTGCCAACTCAATTCGAATCCCGTTTGTATTCTATTTTTTTCGGGCGGGATCCATTTTCAATTGGAATTACATTCTATATACATCATTTTTTATATATACTTTCAAAAGCACAACACCATTTATACATAAATATGGTTTACAAATGGCATGATCTCAGATTCATAAGGTTGTATCCATCAATTTGGATTTTCAAATATTTGAAACCACTTTATGTTGAAATCCAATGTATGCATTCCTCGCTAACTGTCTCCAATTAATGTGTGTTTCATGCGGGTTTTTTTACTTCTCAAACATGTATAATGTGTTTCACACACGCAACATATAGTGTAATCCCGTTTAGACATTAATTGCATATAAACCATGCATTGTTTGTAATTAAAGAATCTATGGATCACCAATATTGATAAACTATATAACATTACACGTGTGCCCAAATTCAAATGAATATGCATGTTTGATACACCAATTTGCGTTATGATATTATCGATGTCGTGATCTCCAGTTTAAATATTTGAATCCCCTTTAATCCAGATATTCGTCTCATATAGCTATCACTCATGCTTATATAGGACTATCTCTCTGGACCTATACGCGTTCATCGTCTCTCAGGTATCTCTCGTGCTACCTGTATGTCGACAATGATCTTTTATCTTCGTAACACACTGACGGTACTCTCTCCCTCGACCTTCATCACTCTATCTCTCTCTAAGTATATCTCGCTCCCTGCTATGTGTCTCTAACTATGATTCTCCATGTGGAATCTCTTTCTCTCACACAAACACAAAACTTTGTCTCCCGGGGTCTCATTTCTCTCTACTATTCCCATGTGTGCCACTCGCACACCCCTCATACAGAGATGTCTTTCGCTCCTTAGATATGAGAACCTACGACTCTTCCTCTTAAATATCTCTTTCTCACACACAAACACAAACTCTGTCTCCCAGGGTCTCATATTTCTCCATTGTTCTCTTGTATGTCGCTCACACACACTCTCTCTCCCTAGAGATATCTTGCGTTCCCTCATATGTCTCTCTAGCTATCACTCTCGTTGTGAAATATCTTTCTCTCTCGCAGACACAAAACTCCGTCTCTCGGGATCTCATTTCTCTCTGATATCTGTTTGTATGTGACTCACATGCACCCTCTCTCTATCTCTCTCACACCCACACACATAACTCAGCCTTCTGATCCACTCGACTCCTATCTCTAACGCACACTAGCTAGCATCTTTATCTTTCTATTTATCTGTTTCTCCATCAACCTTCTTTCTCGCCCTCACTCTTGATTCCTATCACGCACACTACATATGTTTCTCTCTACATGCAGTCAAGTGCCCTCTCACACACATATATAACTTCACCCTCTGAACCACCCGGCGGTCATCTCCAACACCCAAACTAGCGGATGTCCCTCTAGCTAGCATCTCCATCTCTGTATCTATCTGTAGTTTCTCCGTCAACATTTCTTTCTCGCACGGAGTCTTGCTTCCTATCACCCACACTATATATGTCTCTCCATACATATGCATTTATAGGTTGATCTCTTTTGCACAATCGTTGTGCCTCACTCCCTCTGCTCGCCATAGATGCATGCTCCAGCCCACGTCACTATCTCTTAAAGACAAAAACACATGCTCAATTGTCGGGCCTTCTTCCTTGCATTCTCACATGCATGCATATTGTCATACCGATCTGTCTCTCCCATGTCATTGATCTTATGACTTATGTCTTCTTTCTTTTATCTCGATCATGCGCGCACGCGCACACAGACACATCCCACGTATACATGTATACCTCTCACACATGCACGTTCAAGGTCTCTATGTCTCCATACGTAGTTAATTACCCTCAATCCTAACGCCACATCGAATCTTTCTCCTCTTTTGTGCACATAACTTCCTCCTGGATGGGTAAAACACACACTCACACTTAACAATCTCCTTCTAGCTACACCCCCCCGCCTCTCATTCTTCCCCTATATCCCCGAAACCAATAAGACCATCCCTTTCTTTAAGTCCCGCCTACATGCACCATCGATATATAGTAGTCTTCCTCGGTGTCTCTCGAACAAACACGTTCTCTCGATGTCGACTCCTCTCACGTGCACTCACCTTCTCTTCCCTCTCTGTGGACATTTTCTCTCTCGCACCCCATCGTTGGTGGCCTCTGCCATACACATCACCTCTCTATGATGAAGCCATGCACACTTAAATTACATCCGCCACAGAGGACCCCGCGACACACACACTCACACACACACACACGCACACACACATGCACGCACGCACACACCCCACACACTAAGACTCCATCTCTCTCTCTCTCTCTCTCACACACACACACACACACACACACGCACGCACACGCACGCACACCCACCCCCACACACACTAAGACTCCATCTCTCTCTCTCTCTCACACACACACACAAACTAAGACTCCATCTCTCTCTCTCTCTCTCACACACACACACCCCACACACACACTAAGACTACATCTCACACACACATGCTCTAGGCGGAGCATTTGTTCCTACCACCCTTCATCCAACCTTACCCGTATGATAAACAATCACCTTTATTTACTTGCATAACATGGACAAATTCCACTTTACTTTAGTAGTCAGCAAACTTATCATCTGTACCCTTATAAAAAAATGAGTTGGCGATGATGGTGTGCCTGCCATCTTGTAATACAAACCGTATGATCTATATCTGACGGATAGAAAGCAAACTATGATAATTTTACAAAAGATACCCGCACCTCTCTCCACATCATTATCTCCCACAACCTCATTGCTCAGCAATTAAAAAAGGAATAAGTCTCTGGAACAATCTAGCATGCATGGTGGCCGCTGCCTGCCTGCCGGCGCCGTCCATCCCCATGCCTCCGCCCATTCCGACCACCAGTCACCACCACGCTCCACTCCTCCTCGCCTTATCTCTCATCTTTCATTTTTTCGATGACATTCTCGAGATACCAGTTTTCCGATAAAATTCTCGAGATATCATTAGTTTTTACACATGGGATTACTCCTGCATGGGTCAATCACAATAGGTGTTTTGTAAAAAAATGCATATTGATGTTCCGTGCAATGCACGAGAATCTTGCTTGTAATTATATAACGCAAATCACGAGCAGGAAGTGACATTTTTTGACACAACCACGTTAACATGGCCACGTAAATCACTAGCTAAAGTAAATACCATTATACTTATATCCCGATGCAAAAGGTTGAGTACATGTCCGAAGAGTAGAGTCGCACACATGCACTCTGTCTCTCAGAATCTCTCTCTCACACACACACACAGTTACGTGACGCCCACTTAAGCAGACACGTATGTTACAATTTGTGCACCCGCGGGTACACGTGATGCTGCACATTTATTTAAGCCGGAAGGCGAACCCAAACAGTTGCTACATTCATTCCCCTCCTGCCGCCTCTTCTCTGGTCGCCGTCGCCTAGTAGCCATGGGCCGGCCGAAGGTAACAACATACGCCATACTCCCGCCGGAGCGGCGCTTTAATATGGAAATTTTAGTGGTCATGCATGCATCTTTTTGTGCTAGCACTCCTATATAAGGGTTGACCGGTCACTTCCCGCGGACGTGCGCGGGCGGTGGAAGAGGAAGGAGAAGGGAGCAGGCTGTGGAGTAACGTTTTTTACCACAATTTCTTAGGAAACTGAGTGCAATAATTGAGTAGTTTTGCAAACTACCAGTACTACACCTGAAACTGTTCAAAACCTATACTCCCTTGCCAGCGCGTGCTTCCCGCGTGAAATGGTCAGCGTCGCCCTGGAGCATCAGTGCCGCATTAATGCCCGGCCAGAGCGGAGGCGACCTCTCACTGGCGCCGGCTTTGAAGTGGCGCGACGGCCGAGAGAGCGCCGCTTCCCGGTGCACGCGACTGCTCCGCGTCGAGACTGGCCATAGGCCCTGTTTGGATCCATGGGTTAGAGTTAGTTTGAGCTAGTTGGGGCTCAAATAGCCCTAAAGTATCCAAGCATGAGGGTTTAAATTGGAGCAAGTTGCACCGAACCCACCAAAAAAAACTATCCCACCCAAGAGGTGCTAACTGGAGATAGTTCTCATTGGGACCACTGAAAAATCACTTTTCTCTCTCCATCAAGTGCATTTATTGTCAATCTAACCCTGTCACCCAAACACCTCTTTGGCTACAGTTAGTTCAGGGTTAGTCATGAGTTAGTCTAACCTCTAGCTAAGTTAGAGTATCAAACAGGAGCAGTATAGGACATGCAAGTTGCTCAAAGCATACAGGCAAATTCGTACGTGAAAGGATTTTTTTCTTTTTGAAAACGGAACGTGAAAGGAATTTTTTTAGAATGCTCTTGGCATGTCGCTAACATGTGATGAGTTAACCGACCTCAATAGACGGCAAAAACGCCAGCCCGCCGCACTTTGATAGAGACGAGGAGGGAGAAGCGATACAGGCTGCTGGATTACTAGAGATAGGTGTCGCACGGAAGCCAAGAAATATGGTGATAGCGTGGGTTAGCCATGTACTAGTATGATGTAACTACACTGGGCTGCCGTGTTTCGTACTCTTCCAGTCCACTGTGGAGATGATTGGTTAATTTTATATCGCTGAATAATATTAAATATTATGAGTGCAGACGCTCCACCACGAGGTTCCTTGCTCCTTCTCGGTCGTCCGGAATCTATGTTCTTCCACTCTATTTTTTACGTGAGCTTTGTTCATCCTTTTGCCAACACGCGAGACATCTAGCATCAAGGTGCACGTGTTATGCAAGGATCGTTCCATCTATATGAAGAACACGTGGGACTGGAACTACGAGACGGACATGTACCCAGGAGTGGACGTACGAACCTGAGTAATGTAGCGCAGTAAGTGAAGTAGAAAGGCACAAATGGTATGAACATGCGTGGCATATAGGGTGTGTTTGGTTGCGTTCTCGTCTCAGCATAGTTGTTCCCTCTTCATGCATGCTCAACTCAACACCCCTCTCATGCTCTTCATGCATGCTTCTAGTGTATTTGTGCTAAACTAGTGTGGACTCATGCACCCTCCATACACTCTACCAAACACCCAAAAGTAGGTCGAGAAGGGAACTCTTGGGCGGCATTTGTCTCTTACTACGTACTACCACTAAATGTTGTACGTGCAATGCACGGTGATGTTATGGAGTACGTGCCTAAGTACTCTACTACTACTATATTAGTTGGAGGCACATATTAACTTTTATATTTGTTTACGTGTATGCCCCGAGACCTTCCAACTAGACGTGTCTTTCTCTCCAGGTCGCACTTTGTATCGTTCATACCACTAAGTACTACTACGTGTGGTCTCCGACCCAGAAGTGGAAGAAGTGGAGACGCTCTACCATGCTGTTTTTTTACGCTGGGCTCTACCACGCTGTTCATGTCCCACTCCTTTCGCTGACGTGTGGGACATCCAGCACGTGCCGTGTTTGGCACCCTTCGTCGTAAGAGTTGAAACGCTAGCATTCATCAGAAATAAAAAATAATTATAAATCAGCAGTGATACTATTTTTTTGAGAACCAATCAGCAGTGATACTATACCACGCGGTTTCCTTGCTCCTCGATATCGGAAAGAATACTTCCGTTCGCCAACATGTGGGACGTCGACCATCCTGGTCCACTTGCCATGCACGCAGAACTCCAAGGGAGAGTCACCCAGGTCGTCGCGCCGCAGTAACAATGACTAATGAGCCGTCAAATCACAGGCCCACTTCCCACTTTGAAGTTGCTCGGACGAAGGAACCATCATGACTTCGTTGAATTCCGCTTCTTGAAGAAAACTACTGTACCAGCAGTACTGCTAGCTACAGTAGTTACTCCAACAGAGGCCTCCTTTCGTTCATAGGATAGGAATTTTATAGGAATATGAAAATCATAGGAAGTGAGATGACATGCATCTCAATTCCTATAGAGAAAGAGATGCCATTTGATGCATAGGATAGGAATTTTTCCATTTAGTCTAGGCTAATGTACTGGTAATTTGCTCTAAAAACTACAGTAGTAACTAGTAGTACTGGTACATGCTCGTACTCAGACACAGACACACACACACTAACTACTAGTACTACTACTTCTCACATGCTGGCCAGACGCCGTCGTTCTCCTTCCCGGCTTTGTCGGCGACACCCCACCGTGCTTGGATCTCCGCCGACCTCTCCGCAGCAGCGCGTGCGTCCTTTTCTTTCTTGCGGCGGCGGGCCTCTCTTTTCTTGAGTGCTTTCTGACTTTTCCGCTCCCTCTGTGCGGCTTTGGCCGCCTCTTGCTCTACCGCCCATTCGGCCTTGGCATCTTCAAATTCCTCCCACATAGTTGTGAGGTCGCGAGCGGCGATGAACTCGGCACGGCGGGATGCCATCGCTTCCCTACCATTTTGTGTGCGGTCGTGGGCGGCGAGGAACTCGGCGCGGCGGGATGCCATCGCTGCCTTACCGGTTAGTGTGCGGCGCGGTGGCATGAACGACGCTTGGTGAGAGCTCTGGGGTGGAGTGGCCGGACAACCGTATAGTGCATTGGTTTGTCAAGAGCTCAAGGACAGAAGACGAAGGAAATTTGGATTCCCCTTCAATCCTGGTCATTTATTACCGAGTAAAATGCATTGGCGGTCATCGAACTTGTCTTGATAGCTCACTTTGATCATTGTATACGAGATATGGTGATTATACGGTCACTGGCTCAGCGTATAGCTCCGTATTTGTCTGGTTGACCAGTCAAACAGTCCGCATGTGCCTCATCAGCTCGTGTTCTTTATCTATCTACGCGGGCCTACCTGTCAATGGAGAAAGAAATACTGTAAAAACCAAAATCATGCGTATGTGGGGAATCAAACCACGGACTCGTCGCTGCAACGCACCCTCGTCAGCCAAATGAAAATGAAATACTTCGTGTCAGACACTCACGCTCACGCTGTCAAAGCATGCTAATGCATGCACGTCGCCCTCTAAATCAAAGTCCTGCTCATGGCGCAACGCAAACGGCGAGCCCATCACCTGCGCGCCCCGGCGGTGCCTGACATTACTGTTTAGTCGTTTGATGGAGGCCTACCCGAACGCCGAGCATGTATTCACCTGGCTCAACACCAATGGTCATACTCGGACCGCCTTGCTCATGTATATCGTCCATCACAACGACAATCTATAAAACAGCCTAGCTAGAGAGGGTACTATGGTAGTATGGTACGGAGTATGTACTATCGTGAGCGACCGATCTTAGTGCCACTTCACACCGAAACCCCTTCCATCGCTAGCGCGCGCTTCCCGCCTGAAACGGTCACCGTCTCTCCAAAATGTCAATGCCGCATTTACTGGACTTAACTGCAGGTGCAATTGGTGTGTCACTGACATGCGGGCCAGATGCCCGTTGGGCCACATGTCAGTAACCCAACGCATCTGCAGTTAAGTCATTGAAGCAGCATCCGCATTCACGCCCGACGAACCTACTCTGGCGCCAGTTGTCCATCCGTCTGCCGCGGCTCATTGCCATTCGCCCGCTATATTAACTTGAGCCCCAGCTCCCAGCCATAGCCAAAGACCCACACTTATTCTCCTCCGGTCCCTTCCTTCTGTCGGCACCACTCCAACCATGGACTCCTGGCGCTCTAAAGCTCTCTTGGACATACTGTCGCAGGAGCAGACAAGGGACATCAGAGGCTCCACTCCGGGCGCGCTCCAAAGCTCTCTTCGACGTACTATTGTAGGAGCAAACGAAGGAGATCACCGCCCCCCAGCCACCCTCCGCCGCCACGACCACGAAGCCGGCAGCGAGGAAGAGTAGTACACGGTAGGTCGCCGCCGCTCTGGTCCCGGGAAGGCCACCGCTACTCCACTCAGTCGACGCCAAGCTTGGTGGGGTAAACATCGGCGGTCGATTAGCCGCTTGACGGCGACGTGGAGGTGGAAATCTTCAGAACCTTGTGCTCCGGAGGAGGAGGTTATCGAGGCAGATGAGGAGGATGCAAAGGCAATGGCCGGCTTTCTGGGGTTCATGGTCGGACATGGTGGTCGGGCGCCGGCGATCGTTTAGATTAGGTTTACAGTAGGTTTTAGTACGGTTTGTGCGAAATATGTAATGAATTTCGTCCAGTTTGTAGGAAAAGTTTTCGAAATGTAATGAATTTCATCCGGTTAATTTGAAATTTGCTTTGTTTGCACGAATTTCGTCTGGTTAGTTCATATAGTTGTCGAAAGTTATGCGGGCAGCATCGGATGGCATCCATCAGTGTCCTCGGACAGATGCCGATTCAAATTTGTGGGCCAGCGCTGGAGATGCCCTAACTATCATGCTATAATCGCTAACAGTCCTCCATTATTTGGCAGGGAACAGTTATCCCTCGATTAAAATCAGATCCGCTGTGTTTCGCACTCCTCCCGCGTAAGAGTGTAAACTCTCGCTTACATAAAAATGGAGCAAGTGGACGGCACTATAGCACATCATATCACTCGAACTAGCCCACCTAACAAGCGGGAAAGCACCGCCCTCGTCATTTTGTTCTGGATTTCTATCGATCGATCGCGTGAAAATGTTACGCTTCGCAAGTTCTAAAGGAAAAGGCGGCACACTTACGACTCGTACGCATCGCACCCCCGATAGTCCGGCTCGCATGCTGCTCACCAGAGGGGACACACGTTGTCTTGCAATTTCACTGACATGTGGAACCGTAATTGAATAAACCGTCGATAGCCGAAATCTAATCGCTCGGCGGGCGTCGGCTTAGAAGAGAGAAACGGGGGAGGGAGAAGAGATCGCCCGCCCGCCGCGTACGGACTCCAAGAAATATATGGTGATAATGTGAGGTGGGCCATGCTGGAGTCCGAACCGCTTCCGGAGCCCGCTCTCACCGCCCTGGCCCCTCAAGACGCCAGCTACCCACCGCATGCATGCATAGCAAGTAGTACTCCTTATGTGGAGGAGAGAGAGGCATTGACAAAGTCAAGGAGTGGGCTCTGCAAGAGCCCGTCTCTACACGTGCTCCTAGGTATAAAAAATAATTCTAAAAAAAGGCATAAAAACAATTGTGTCTTAAGAAAAGAAAGGTAAAAAACATTTGAGAGGAAATAGATAGAGAGAAAGTGAGAAAAAGCTATAACCTGGGCATTACATGAGGAAGGAGGGAGTGGTGCACATGCCAAGTTCACTGGGCTGCCGTGTTTCACACTCCTCCATCGTAACGGTGGAGACAATAGCTTTCATCAAAAATAAACAATGAATACTCGTTGCTCGTCCTCTATATCGGAAAGAATACTTTCATTCGCCGACATGTGGGACGTCGACCATCCTGGTCCACCTGCCATGCACAAAATTATCCTGGTCTACCCCGGTCGTATCGCAGGCCCAACCTTTCCCACTGTAAGTTGTTCGGACGAAGGAACCATCATGACTTCGTTGAATTCCGCTTCTTCAAGAAAACTTACTGTACCCGCAATACTGCTACCACACGCGAAGACTGGACGGCACTGTACCACGTCATATCACTGAAACCCACTAGGCCAAACTAGCCCGCCTAGGTCATCTATTTTGGAACGGAGGGAGTACGTCTCTGCACTGCTATGATTTTGTGTTGCACGTTCTCTGTACTTTTGCTACGATTTTCCTACCCTATGAACCAAATGAGGCCTGAATGTATCCGTGTCGACTATTGTCTGATCGATCGCTAAGCCTACAATTTTAGGAGCTAGGGCTATTGGTCGATCGACGAGGGATAAGTATAAGCGTACCACGAGCTCATCAGCCCCAACGTTTCTCTTCGGTGAGTGTTTTGCAAGTACTATAGCTCGCACAGTAGCTAGCCTACTAACACCAAGAATCATCAAACAAGCCCTGCTGATATGATAAACAGTTCAAACTTACATCTAAGCATGCCATATATTACATCAAAAGCTGGTGAGGATACATCTGTTTCCATAACTCGGAGAGGGTTCGCATGATTCACTATCAAACAAAAGTAGCAAGATCCGCCCACACAAGACAGTGCACTAGCCCTAAGATGGTTTGATAACACGCATCATTCTGGTAATTAAACACAGGGCAATGCAAACTACCCTGAAGGATTAGCGCGACCAACTATTTCTTGTCATCGATCTCTCGGGCAATGACCACAGCACGGACAGCGGCATGGGAATCGATTTCTGGGGCGATGTCCACAGGACTGACCGCGACATCAGAATCGATCTCTGGGGCGATGTCCACAGGATGGACAGCGGCATCGGAATCGATCTCCGGGGTGATGCCAACAGGATGGGCCGCGACATCAGAATCATCAAGGACGTCCACCGGCACCTGCACAACCCTAACATATTAGCAAGCACATTGCAAATAATCAAAAACCACAACTATGGTAATAAGCCATTATTTTTTACCTTGTGCAGCTCACCGGGGGATCTCATCCCTCCGGGGGCCATATCCTCGTCCTCGATGGGGGCCATCACCTTGCCAGGGGAATACTGCTTCTCAACGGTGACTATCTCCTCAAACTCGGCCTTGAGCCTCGCATAGGTGGCCATCAGAGTTCCTGGGGTAGGCACGGTGGGGCCCTTGCTGTTCTTCCAACTTTCTTTGAGGAGTTCGTCCGCCAACGTCGTCAACTCTTTGGCCAGTGCTTGTTTCTTGGAGTTCTTCGTCTCCATGGGTTGGCCCGCCAACATGGTCAACTCGTTGGTCGGTGCTCGCTTCCTGGAGATCGCTGTCTCCAGTGGGTTGTCCGCCGGCAACTCTTTGCCTAGTGCTCCAGGATCCATCAATGAACTGACAAACAAAAAGCAATCGAAAGGAAACCACAATCGCAATGAAAACGGGAAAAGAATAGGATGTGAGAATCGGTCGGTGCTTCGCAAAAAGAAGATTCTTGGAATGAAAATATAGCAGCATAACTGATTCGCCCACCTTTCCTTCGTCGGTACAGAAGAAAAATGGCAGAAGTGAGTAGCCTGGAGTGAGGTTTTCTTCAAGAAAGGGAAGAAAGGGCTTGAACGAGCGTTCCAGTGAAATGATGGTTGCTTCGTCCAGTCCAACTTGGAGGCCACCTTACCACTGCTGGTAAAGGTGTGGGTTTTGTGATATGACGGGTCATGACGGCCACACCGGGGTGACAGGTGAGTCTCGACTGTAGCACCTCGCTGTGATTTGGTGGATGGCACGCGGGCCCGGATGCTTTGAAATGTCCCGCATGTAGATAGAGCGGCTAGTCATATAGGAGTGCTCAATATTGTGCACCGCGACCAAGGCGGAGAGGAAAACGAGAGAACTACGTAATTAATGCATGAGTTTAATTAGGGTAGTTTTGTAAAGTACGAGATACATTCCTCCAATCGCAAAATGCCTTGGTTCATGAGATTTGAGATTTGAGCCCTATAAACCGGAAGGGAGGGAGTACTGCACGCGGTGTAGTCTAGTCACTTGTTGAAATCTCTAGAAAGGCAAATACTCCTTTCCGGTTTACAGGGCTATACTACTCCCTCCGTCTAGGTGTGTAAGTCATCTTACGAAAACCAAATAGTCCCAAAACACTTAGGCGCGGTGCATTAACTTCTACCTTGTTTCTTGTTTCTTGACATATCAACCAATAAGAGATGAGAGGTGTGCATGCTTTTAATGACTTGCAATGGCTAGTTCATTGCATGCAATGCTATTAATTAGCAAATAAACATTGGTGACCCCAGGAGGAAACGGTGCTAAGCACGTGGACCTATGCAGAATGAGTATCAACCAATGGATGATGGAGTTTAATTGTTAAACAATAGCAATTTTGTCTCATGCAAGAGCCTGGCTAGTATATGCGTGCTCCAAGGCACCGCACCACGCGAGCGTTCGCAACTGCCACGTTCGGGTTGCGCTTGGCTCTTCGCCTCTTCGAGAAGACGAACAATGATGTTACTCCTACTTCTACAGTATCGAATCCACTGCTGCATGTCCGTCCACCTCGTGCGGGAGGGATAGCGTGTAGCGAAAGCTTCTACTTACTGCTCCTGCCTTTGCGTCTATGACAGGTGGGCCCAACAGGTGGTTGGCCCTCCTGTCATGCAGCCAAAGGCAGGTGCAGTTAAGGCAACGGAGCTCAGTCCGCGAGGGAGAGGGCGTTGTAGTAATCAAATTTCTCGGTCTTGTACGAGTTGACGCGACACATCAAAGCACTGCACTCGATATAAGTCTTTTTACACATTTCAAATGGACTACTTCGTATGTAGACATATTCTGCTTCGTATGTAGTCACTTGTTGCAATCTCTAAAAAGACTTATATTTGGAAACGGAGGGAGTACAACGCATGCATGCATGCCGTGACTTTCCTTTTGATACTTGCATGTGTTGATTTGATGCACCTTGCCAAATTTTGACTATAAATTTAACTAACCAAATTTTCATGCATGTCACAAAAAATTACGGGGCTGTTTGGATTGTGACTATGTTTGTCTTATGTTGCCACATTATTTTTCCCACACTTGCCACACTTGCCTAACCTGAGTTGCTCAAATTGTTAGACACACTTTGGCTTGCCTAAGGGAATCTTGCCACAATTTTTGTGTCTATGACATGTGGGGTTCACTGCTAATAAAAAAATTCTTGTCTTAGGTGTGGCTAATAAAAAAGACTTATATTTAGGAACGGAGGGAGTAGAAAATATAAATAATAATGCATGTTGGGGCAACCCACGTTTCCGCTAATTTTAGCCGTGGGCTTGTTCACAATTTTTACGAGGGGGTGGTTGTTCATTTAATGGAGGGACTTGTAGTACCAGACTTGAACGATACAAAGTGCGACCTGGCACACCGTAACACCACTTGGAACAAGCGGGTAGCTATCTCAAAAAACAATCAACAACTAAAAAAACCGCGACCTGGCATGTAGTAGTACACAATTTTAAACGATTGTTTTGATGGAGTGAAAAAGGAAAACTACCCCACTACGTATATATAGGCCGGAGCCTCCGCGCTTGCTTGCTAGGGTTGCTCTATTCACACACTCTCATCCTCTCCAGATCTAAACAAGATAGGGGTAGTAACACTGTCTTTCTCCCTTCAAAAAACACTGGCTTTCTATCCTCACCGCTGGTTACAGATCTGGACATACCCCCCTCCACCGGTGAAGGGGAGGAGGGGCAGCGTTTAGGCCGTCGTCGACAGCGAGGGAGGAGACCCACTGCCGGCCGCACCGTTATCTCTGGCCGAGCGCCGGCGCGGGAGGTCCTCCGATCCCTTCGTCGTTGCCTGTGGGCGGATCCGGCCTCCCGCCGCCCACCTATCCACATCCCGACGACCTTCAGGTATATCTTCGTTCGAAACCGCCTTAGCTCTACTTCCCCAGCTCGCTACGTCGCTGCATGTGCATCATTTTCTACCTCTCAGCCCCTCTCGATCGGATGGTCCAACGTCACCTATTTTTTCTTCTATTGTTAGAGGTAAAGTTACTTCATGGAGTCGAATCTTGTACTCCCTCCGTCCGAAAATACTTGTCATTGAAATGGATGTATCTAGATGTATTTTAGTTCTAGACACATCCATTTTGATGACAAGTAATTCCGGACGGAGGGAGTACTTGGTTCAAACAAGAAATAAAGTGGGGGTGGGGGAATTTAGTATGTACATCGGACTTGGTACAAACAGGAAGGAAAGGGGGTGAAAGTAGTACAGACTGGTCATCCAACCGGTCTCTTGGTCGAAAAGGGAAATATAGGGGTAACGCTGTACACAGTGGTATGACCAGGACTAGATTTGCTATCCACACATAGGAGTAGGTGGCTAGAGTGAACAAAAATGGGACCAACCCAGATATGTTTCTTGGATGTTTGTTTCTCGGGGCAACAAACTATGAATCACCACTTTATGCCCCTGTTTACGTACATGGTGCTGGACTGCTGGTGCACCCACTGTCCCATGCCCTTATACCAAATATTTAGCTGTTCTTAATCTAATGTCCCTGGTAAAAATGAAGCCATGCCACTGTTATAAGCCATGACAAGTTTAGCCAAATGTTTTTGCCTGTAATTGTTTGAGACTCTGACTGTTTCCTCTGTACCTTTTTGTGCAAACAGGGATATCCAATTCACCTGGTTGCTGTTGTGACCTTTTGGTGCACTGCACAAAACTCTTCTTAAAAGAAGTGACTTTTGTGCTGTTTAACTGGAATGTCAGAATGGAACAGTTGGTTCATTTCGGTGGAACTGCACAAAGGGAGATCTGTGTTCCAATCCTCATCATCCATATTGGCGCCATAACCTTCCTTTAGGTAAGAATGATATTTAATGCATGTGTTCATCTCTATTTTCCGACTGCCATGAGAAAATAATGCTATTTTTTACTAGTACACTTGTACTCCCTCACTGACAAAACCAATTCTGAATTAGAAGGCCAATCATGTACTTGGTTTCACCAACTGGTGAGGAGAAAGAGAAACAGAGCATGAAGAGGAAGAAGAAGAAGAATAAACAGTGCCAAGGCGATCTTGCTGAAGCCAGAGGCCTCAGTCGAGGCCATTCAAGGGCTCCGGCAACGACTACCTTACATGTGAGACGATCCTCCAGGGAGCCCTTCCACTTCTGCTGTCTCACTTAATTAATTAGGAGTACTTAAGTACCACTAATTTATTACTGCCTAATTTTCCTGTTGGAGTTAAACAAATCTTTAGTAGGACCCTATGCTGAATCATGTACGTGTGTATGTTTGTCTATGGAGGTGAATCATGTGGTGGAGCAGGGAGGGAATATTATTAGTGTCATGACATAATAGTGCTATTGTTTTGCATGTCAATTTATTGCCATTGGTTCAATGAGGCAATGTTTTGCGTATTGTCCATCATGAATTTGATGCTACTGTTTGAGTAATATGCTAATGTCTTCCTATCCTTTCTCACTAAGCTAATGAAGGTTTCACCTTGTTCCTACTTGTGCAAACAGGGATCATGTTGTGCCAATCATACATTTTAGTGGAACTACACAAGACAATACAATGAACTGTATCCCAGCCAGTGCTTTAACTCTGCTGGAAGTTCTTGATAATCTTTCGATATAATCTCAGCACTGGTAAACAAGAGTGATTTCAACCATACATTTGAAGTGCACAAAAATATATACTATTGTGTGATTCCAGTGAGTGCTTTATCATCTCTTATGGGACTACATGAATAAGCTTTTTTTCTCAGGTTGGTACGGGCCTAAGGCCTTCATCCATATTAGTTTGCTGTCATCTCTATTTGTATCGTGCTACTGTCATGAGAAACTCCTTTATCTTTGCACGTTAAAGTTTTGCAACCTATGATAAATGGCAATGCTTTGAGTGTTGAGCTAATTGGCACTGATTAAATAAACTAATACCTCTCTTTAAGCAAGACTACTATGTTGCTAACTTTACCCATTAAGATAATGAGGGTGCTTCTATTTGTTAGTGTATGTTTCATCAACTAGTCCCACTATTACAGTAATCTCACTCTCTCAATATATGTGCCAACAGGGATGCTCGATTTTGGTGGAACTGCACAAAAACTTTGGGTGCTTCATTGCCTCGACAGCTTCCGTCCTTTCCTGTCAGTCGCTAATCTCGGCTTGCTTTCTTCCTTTGCTGTCAGTCGCTTGGCTTATCTCGGCTTCCAGTCAAAGGAAATAGTAATTGATATGCTACCTCACACAGGTTGGTACTGGTCTTTATCCTGATTATTGTGCCTGTCATATGTATTGGTAATTTGGTATTGTGCTACTGTTTGCCGATTTCATAAAGGAGTAATTTGGAGCCTGAACTCGCAGGCAAATCATTACATCGGGTGATTTCAGTAGAACTGCACAAAATGATCAGATGGACAGGTACTTATGCTGCTGCTATGTACTCCAAAGTTCACTCAGACAAGCATCGATGTTGACAAGAAGAAGTGCCTATATTCATTCGAGTATCAACCGGCGTCAACCAATTGTCAAACTCCAAGTATTAGGAGAGTGAACGCCAAAAATATTGCTTGGTGCATAGCCCAGAAAAACGCAGTCCAGTCTTTGGTCCCAACTTGTGCCTTTTGGTTATCGGCACATATGGTAGCGAACTATATGGCATGGAGTCTAAAGATTCCAGACAAGTTGGTTGACGCGTATATTCATCTGGCACTTAATCAGTCTGCACGCCAAGGATGCTCCATTTCAGTTGAACTGCACAAAAAATTTGGGTGGTTCATTTTCTCAACCGCCTCCTTTCTCGTCTGCAATGTAGAATTTTGGCGAGATACAGGACCAAGATGAGCCAGTAAACTAGTTGGATGAAAGTAGTGGCCAAGTTGCTCAAACCTCCCTCGGCACGAGGCCACTATTTGAGGATAAACCTACAAGCAAAGTTCAGATTGTCTGTGCTGCCTCTTATGTACTCGAAAGTTTACTCGTACAAGAACTAATTTTAGCAAGAAGTACCTCCGATTGAACACCATTTACCAGTCTGTACCCTAGGTAATTAAAGTTCGTCCATGGATCATATTGGCTGTGATCTCAATCATTTGGATGCATAAACATACTGAACATGTGTATATCTGAATCTTTTTGTGAATTATGTATGAATATTGTCGTGTGATCTATCAATCATTTGGATGCATAGATATGCTGAGCTTGTGTATATATGAATCTTTTGAGTTGTTGATAGTGAATGTTGGCTATGAATATGAACGTGTCTGTGAACCTGAGTTTGATGAATGTTTACCTTTTCTGTTGTATTTGTGTGTGAACTTGTTAGTATGCCTACTGTGGGGTATAAAACGCAGGTCTCTGTTCTATTATCTATATATAAGAATAATAATGTGTGTCCAATTTATGTTTTCCCTTCTAACCACATTATATATATTTATATTATTACTATTATCGTATATTTTATAGAGACTTATATATACATTATAAAAACATCCCACGTGTTATTAACTTATAAAAGTAAATGTTTAACGGAAGTTGGCAAGGAAAATCCTGGTTTTTTTGACTCACAGGCAAGGAAAATCCTGGTGATTGCGTACAAAAGCTTGCGAAGATTTTAAGGACCAATTTAATAATAATGCGCTCATTTTTATTTTGAGCAATAACTCGCTAATTTGTTAATTATATATATAAAAATGTGCCTCTCCGGTTTATTCTTTGATATTAATTGCTCCTTCTAACATAACATTATATATATAACGAGCCCACCTAATACGTGTATTTCAAGGAAGTGCAAATGGGCTGGGATTTCTTAGAAAATATAAATGGGCCTGATTGACGCGAAATTATTTGTTCACCCAGCCCAGCAAATGGACTGTACATTCTAGAAAACATGGGTTAAATATATGCCACATTTTTGCAGGCTGACATGTGGGCCAATAGGTCGAAGCCTACACGGGCATTGTCAACTTGGTCAACAAATGATTGTGTCATCCACAGCCATTGGATTTATATCTAACGGCCGACATGCACCTTCAATCTCTTGTCTTCTTCCTCCAGCATCGCCGGGACCGCCTGGTCCGGCCTCCGGCGGCTAGCGGCTCTGCTTAGCACGCATCGCTGCGAAGCGCTACCCCACCGCCGGCCAGGCTATCCCTCCACCCCTCGACACCTCCTGTTATTCTCCACAGACTACAGCCCCACGCCGGCAACAGAACCAGTTATAACCCTTCTCCTCCTCTCAATCTGCGACTCCACTGCCGCGTCTTCCCATCTCCGAGTCATTCCTGTCCGGGGCCTCGCCGTCGTCCACTGCCTCGCTGCGCTCGGTGCGGCGTGGTCAACAAACGAGAGTCATCGGAAGAGGACTGTACGTGGAGAGCCTGACGGCTGGGACCCACGAGGTCCATGGTCGCACGCAAGGAAAGTTCCTCCTTATTAAGCTAAAAAAATGTTTCCTCCACCTGACAGCTGGGACCCACCGGCTGTATCTTCGCACGGAAGGAAGTGCCTCCTTGTTTTGTGAAAAAATTATTCATCCCGTTGACAGCTGGGACCCGTCAGATTTGGTGGCTGACTTGTGGGCCTACTAAGCGGACGTGTACGCATGGCTTTGTCAACTTAATCAACAAATGATTCTAGTAGCTGGACCGTTGGATGTTAATCCACCAGTCGTGCTCCTTCTTCAACCTCTGTTCTTGCTCCTGTCTCCGTGGGGTGACACCCGCGGCTTGCTGCGCGCACCGAACCCAAGTGAATTCCCACCACTCTCCATCTACGACTCCACTGCCCCGTCCTTTCCCCATCTCCGGGTCGTTCCAGTGGGTGCAACTGGTGAGAGGGACTGTAGTGAGAGGCTGACAGTGGGACGCACCACGCCCATGGACGCATGCATGCAACGGGACGCGGTGGTCAATGTGGTCAAGGAACGACTTCCATCGGAAGTATACTGTACGTGGAGAGTCTGACAGCTGGGTCCCACGGCGCAGCAAGTAAGTGGCTCCTTATTAGCGGAAAATAATGATTCCTCCAACTGACAGCAGGGACCCGGACGGGCACCGTATTTTGTGAAAAAAAGTTTGCCCCTGACTGCTGGGACCACTGACGGCCATCGTATTTCGCAAAAAAATGTTCCCGCCCACTGTCAGCTCGGACCCACCGGAAGTGCCTTCTTATTAAGCAGAAAAAAATGAATACTCCCCTGCTAGCTGGGACCCACCTTGGTGGGAGGCTGACTTGTGGGCCCACTAAGTTGACGGGGACGAAGGGCTTTGTCAACTTAGTCAATATGAACGATTCTAGCTAAAGTGAGCGTACGATGTCCATCCAACGACCATCGTGCTTCTTCAACCTCTGGTCTTCTTGCTCCAGCCGCCCAAAGCAGCGCCGATCGTGCCGCCTGCTCCTGCCTCCCGTGGCCGGTTGTGATGTCGCGGAGGCTTCACTGCCCCCTACTACTCCCGCCGCTGGCCAGGCCATCCCTCCACTCACCCACATCCCCTGTTATTCTGCGGCAACGGCAGGCTCACACCGCAGCCGAACGAGTAAACCCTCATACTCCTCTACGCGTGGGCATCCACTGCCGCGTCTTCCCCGGCTCCGCGTCGTCCCCTTCCTAGGCCTCACCGTCGTACACCGCCGTGGTGCTCTCGGCGCGGTGTGGTCAATGTGGTCAATGACCGAATTCCATCGGAAGAGTACTGCACGCGGAGAGGCTGATAGCTGCATCCACGGCAGCCGCAAGAAAGTGCCTCCTTATTACGCGAAAAATAATTATTCCTCCACCTGACAGCGGGGACCCACCGGACGGGGCACCAGTATTTTGCAAAAAAAACATTCCCCCTGACTGCTGGGACCCACCGGACGGGCCACCGTATTTCGCGAAAAAACGTTCCCCCCGCTATCAGCTCGGACCCACCGGAAGTGCCTCCTTATTACGAAAAAAAATGAATACTCCCCCGGCTAGCTGGGACCCACCTTGGTGGGAGGCTGACTTGTGGGCCTACTAAGTTGACGGGGATGAAGGGCTTTGTCAACTTAGTAAATATTAACGATTCTAGCTCCAGTGGCCGTACGATGTCCATCCAACGGCCGTAGTGCTTCTTCAACCTCTGGTCTTCTTGCTCCAGCTGCCCAAAGCAGCGCCGGTCGTGCCGCATGCTCCTGCCTCCTGTGGCCGGCTGTGCTGCCGCGGAGGCCTCACCGCCCCCTACTATTCCCACCGCTAGCCAGGCGCTGCGGCGAGGGCAGCCTCACACCGCAGCCGAACCAGTGAACCCTCATACTCCTCTCCGCGCGGGCTTCCACTGCAGCGTCTTCCCCGGGTCTGCGTCATCTCCTTCCTAGGCCTCGCCGTCATCCACCGCCGTGGTGCTCTCTGCGCAGCGTGGTCAACGTGGTCAAGGAACGACTTCCATTGGAAGAGTACTGTACATGGAGAGGCTGACAGCTGGGTCCACTGCCACAGCCCAGTTTTTTGGTGATTTGCCAAGTAAGTCGCTTTATCAGGCCTGTTGGGCTGCAAATCTTTCAAGACGAGGAGAGCTTTCATTCAGCTGACCGAGAAAATGGCCCATCAGTAATGAGAAATGGGATGTACATTTTTAAAACACATCAAACCAGCAATTAGTTTCAAATATCTTTTTTTCATTTCGAGATTTTAAATTACATTAATTTTTATGCGTGGAGAATTTGTTGGATTTTATATTGATATACATTTATTTTTAAAATCAGTTTGAATGTGAGTCAAAATTTCGGGATTAAAAACAGTTCGGACTACACCGAAATATGCAAAATTTCGTATAATTTTTTAACCGTGGCCACAATATGGGCCCTAATGCTAACAAAAAGAATATGGGCTTCAAAAAAACCTTAAGAATTAGCAAATGGGCTGTAAATTATTAGAAATAATGGCAGATGGGTTGTATGCTGTTTTCCATAGATTTGAGGCTTTCCTAACAAAAGGTTGACGCACAAGCAGTGACTGTTGGATGTCCATCCAACGGCCGTCGTGCTTCTTCAATCTCTGCTCTTCCTGCTCCAGCCGCTGAAACAAGCGCCGGCGGGACTGCCTGCTCCCTCCTCCCCGTGGCCAGTTGTGCTGCCACGCAGGCCTCAATGCCCCACCGCCCCACCGTACTCCCATCGCTGGCCTAGCCATCCCTCTACTCACCCACACCTGCTGTTATTCTCCGGCGATGGCAGACGAACCAGTAAACCCTCGTACAGTCGTACTCCCCTCCGCGTGGGAAACAACTGCCGAGTCTTCCCTGCCTCTGTGTCGTTCCCTTCCTAGGCCTCTCCGTTGTCCACCGCCCTGGTGCTCTCGGCGCGGCCTGGTCAACGTGGTCAACGACCGACATGCATCTGAAGTGGATCGTACGTGAAGAGGCCGAGAGCTGGGTCCACGGCCGCACGCAAGGAAATGCCTCCTTATTATGCGCAAAATAATGATTCCTCCACCTAACATCAGGGACCCACTGAAAGGGCCTCTGTATTTCGCAAAAAAAATGTTACCGCCGCTGACAGCTCGGACCCACCAGCTATATCTTTGCACGCAAGGAAGTGCCTCCTTATTACGCACAAAAAAAATGAATACTCCCCCTATTAGCTGGGACCCAGTATAGTGGCAGGCTGACTTGTGGGCCTACTAAGTTGACGAGGACGGAGGGCTTTGTCAACTTAGTCAATATGCATGATTCTAGCTCCAGTGACCATACGATGTCCATCCAACGGCCGTAGTGCTTCTTCAACCTCCGGTCTTCTTGCTCCAGCCGCCCAAACCAGCGCCGGTCGTGCCTCGTGCTCCTGCCTCCCATGGCCGGCTACGATGCGGCGGAGGCCTCACCGCCGCCTACTACTCCACCGCTGGCCAGGCCATCCCTCTACACACCCACACCCCCTGTTATTTTGCGGCGACGGCAGCCTCACACTGCAGCGAACCAGTGAACCCTCGTACTCCTCTACGCGTGGGCATCCACTGCCGCGTCTTCCCCGGCTCCGCGTCGTCCCCTTCCTAGGCCTTGCCGTCATCCACTGCCCTGGTGCTCTCGGCGCGGTGTGGTCAACATGGTCAAGGAACGGCTTCCATCGGACGTGGACTGTACGTGGAGAGGCTGACAGCTGAGTCCATGGCCGCAGCAAAGAAGTGCCTCCTTATTACACGCAAAATAATTATTCCTCCACCTGACAGCTACACCTTCGCATGCAAGGAAGTGCGTCGGGGCAAAAAAAACGATTCGCCTCCCTGACTGCTGGGACCCACCAACTACATCTTCATACGCAAGGAAGTGCGTCCGAAAAAAACGATTCACCCCCCTGACTACTGGGATCCACCAGCTACATCTTCGCAGGCAAGGAAGTGCCTGACAGTCGGGACCCACCTGGTCGAAGCGTACGTAGCGTTGTCATTCTGGTCGCAAGCGTGTACGTACATACTGGTTGTTGTAGAGGCGCGCACGTGTCATAGTATAGGCGCGCATGTAGCATGTACATGTACATACGACGGCCAGGGTGCAAGAAAGAAAATATTGCCACGTATGTGTACATACGGGCGGGGTCTCGAACGCCTACTCGCGCATACATACGACTAGGGCTCATGTACATGGCTGGGTCGGAACGGAGAAAAAGCGTTGTCGTCATGTTCATGGGGAGCCAACCGGCTGGGTCGAAACGGAATGCGTCGTCGTGTTCATCGGGAGGGCTTGGACGGAACAGGCGATGGAAACGAGGCCTGGCGTACCGCAGAACAGAGGAAACAGCCTTGTGTTCGACCGGCCACGTTTGAAACGGGATCATGTTCATCGGGAGGGGTGTGGCACACCGCAAAAGGGAGGAAACGAACCTCCTATGGTCGAAACGGGGGTCCTGTTGATCGGGAGGGGTGTGGCGTACCGCAAAACGGAGGAAACAGACCTCCTACGGTTGAAACGGGGGTCCTGTTGATTGGGAGGGGTGTGGCATACCGCAAAACAGACGAAACAGACTTGTGTTGGAGCGCTACGGTCAAAACGGGGGACCTATTCATCGGGAGGGGTGTGGCGTACCGCAAAACGGGACTCCACGGGATACTCTTCATCTCCACCGTCGACCTCCTCCAGCCTCCACGGGCTACCGTCGACCTCCTCCAGCCTCCACAGGCTCCTGTTCATCCAGCCTCCACCGCGCGCTACTCCACCGGCTACTGTTCAACCACACCTCCACGGGCACCCCTCCATCGTCTACTGTTCATCCAGCCCTCCACACCATGGGGTCATGTTCATCCAGAGGCAACGCCACCGCTCACTGTTCATCCAACCACCCCCGCAACGCTCACTGTTCATCCAAAGAGGCAGCATCAATCGGCTTCAGTTAGCAGCAGTAGCGAAGGAATCACTCGATCGGGTTCAGTTAGCAGCCATCGATCGATCGCTCGGGTTCAGTAACGCGTAGCCTGCAGTGCAATCGCTCGGGTTCAGTTAGAGCCAACGCCTCGCACACACGCGCGTACGTGTACGAGAGAAACACGCATCGCTCGGCCCGACCGCCACCGTAACCAGGAACTCCCCGAAGTTTTCCTCGCCCTCGATTCTACCATGGTTTTTCCGTCATGGATGGCCCAAAGAATGTCTTGCAGCTGCATCTCCGGCCCACCCAGGACGAAAAGCCCATTTTCTGTCATGATTTTTTGTCATAGAAGTAGGAGCCCGCCACATCTATGATGATACCGGGTTTTGTCACAATTATCATCATAGAAGTGTCATATGTACGACAGATTTTTTTCCGTTTGGCCCAAAATGTCACGGATGTGTCTTTTTTTGTAGTGAAAGCAATTACGTGGCGATTGCATTTGATACAATAAAGCGACAACCATAAGGCTCCTGCCAGTTGCCGATAAATTTTACAAAACGTGATCATCTCATACAATAACTTATATTACATCATGTCTTGACCATATCATATCACAACATGCCCTGCAAAAACAAGTTAGACGTCCTTTACTTTGTTGTTGCAAGTTTTACGTGGCTGCTACGGGCTTCTAGCAAGAACCGTTCTTACCTACACATCAAAACCACAACGATTTTTCATCAAGTGTGTTGTTTTAACCTTCAACAAGGACCGGCCATAGTCAAATTCAATTCAACTAAAGTTGGAGAAAACGCCGCCAGCCACCTTTATGCAAAACAAGTTGCATGCCTGTCGGTGGAACCGGTCTCATGAACGTGGTCATGTAAGGTTGGTTCGGGCCGCTTCATCCAACAATACCACCGAATCAAAATAAGACGTTGGTGGTAAGCAGTATGACTATTATTGCCCACAACTCTTGGTGTTCTACTCGTGCATATCATCTAAGCATAGACCTGGTTCGGATGCCACTGTTGACGAATGTAGCATGCAATTTAAAAAAAATCCTACGATCACGCAAGATCTATCTAGGAGATGCATAGCAACGAGAGGGGGAGAGTGTGTCCACGTACCCTCGTAGACCGAAAGAGAAAGCGTTAGGTTAACGCGGTTGATGTAGTCGGACGTCTTCCCAACCGGTCTAGTACCGAACGTACGGCACCTTCGAGTTCAACACACGTTCAGCTAGATAACGTCCCTCGAACTCTTGATCTAGCAGAGGGTCAAGGGTGAGTTTGGTCAGCACGACGGTCTGGTGACGGTGATGGTGATGTGATCCGTGCAGGGCTTCGCCTAAGCACTATGACACTATGACCGGAGGAGTAAACTATGGAGGGGGCCACCGCACATGGCTAAGAGAACAACCGTTGTGCTCTGGGGTGCCCCCTGCCCCCGTATATAAAGGAGGGGAGGAGGAGGCGGCCAGCCTAGAGGGGAGTGCCATGGGGGGAGTCCTACTAGGACTCCACTCCTAGTAGGATTCGCCCCCCCTATTCCTTTCTCATCGGACGAGGAAAAGGAAAGAGAGAGAGAGGGGGAGAGGGAAAGGGGCCGCGCCCCCTCCTCCTTGTCCAATTCGGACTCCCTTGGAGGGGGGCCCGCGCCACCCTTTCCGGGCTCCCCTCTCTCTCCTTTAAGGCCCATGTAGGCCCAATACTTCCCCGGGGGTTCCGGTAACCCCTCGGTACTCCAAAATATATCTGAACCATTTCGGTACCCGAATATCATCGTCCAATATATCAATCTTTACCTCTCGACCATTTTGAGACTCCTTGTCATGTCCGTGATCTCATCCCGGACTCCGAACAATCTTCGGTCACCAAAACACATAACTCATAATATAAATCATCATTGAACATTAAGCGTGCGGACCCTACAGGTTCGAGAACTATGTAGACATGAGCGAGACACATCTCCGGTCAATAACCAACAACGAAACCTGGATGCTCATATCGGTTCCTACATATTCTATGAAGATCTTTATTGGTCAAACCGCAATAACAACATACGTTATTCCCTTTGTCATCGGTATGTTACTTGCCTGAGATTCGATCGTCGGTATCATCATACCTAGTTCAATCTCATTACCAACAAGTCTTGTAGGATTTAGGGATCCGTAAACCCTTGAGAGGTTCGAACTCTGGGGTGCGTGTGGAGATCTCAACCTACCCAGCCTGCCTACTCGTGATCCTCCTAAGCCTAGCGCGTCGAGCTCAAAGGGACACAAAGACACATCAATTTATACTGGTTTGGGCCCGTGTTGTGGTGTAATACCCTAATCCAGTGTGGTGTGGTGGATTGCTTCGAAGGGTTGTGGATGAACTGGTACACTGGATGAACAAGCCTCAGGAGGAGAGGTGTTCTTGAGTTGGTGTGGTGTGTCGGTGTTCTGGGAACGGGGGTCCCCAGACTTGCCTGCCTGCAGCCTGCGGCGTGGCTCAAGTGGTGGCCCAGTACGACCTGTCTTCATCGGCACAAGACTCAAGACCCTCGCGAGGGGCCAAGCCTCGCGGGGCGGACGATGTTAGGCTTCCTCAGGGACGGCCTCGCCAGGCAGGCTCGCGAGGAGGTGGAGAGATCAAGGTAGGGTACCTCGCGAGGTGCTCGTGATGCAAGCCATGACGATCGAGGGCAGGCGGGCGCGAGGCGGGCGCCGGCCTGCGCAGTGTCCTTGTTTCCTCTTTGGTGCAAAGGGGGCAAGCACAAACGTGGAGTACCAAGGAATCATGCAAAGGTTGCCATTTTAGTGCAAGAGACCAAGGCCAGCAGAGCGGCGGGATGGAGGTCACCGTGGAGCCCAAGACGGTGTCATCACCAGTGCTTTTGGCAGCCGAAGACCAACTTTAGTCAGGATAACCTGTACTTGATATTCCCCTTCAAAATGGCCGTTGTTGGCGCCCTTTTTGCTCAATATTTGGGGAGAGGCCCAGGGCCTCTATAAATAGAGCTAGCCATCGCAGAGTAGGGGCATCTGATAGAGCCCTAGCAGAGAGAGAGAGGCGATCGAACTCACCCAAGCAGTTCATCGCATCAGTTCAAGAACACCTCTCGCGAGGCTGTTTTTCCCTTGTACTGTTCATCATTAGCCCCCGAGGCAATCCACCACACCACACACTGGAGTAGGGTATTACACCACAACGGTGGCCCGAACCAGTATAAATCTCGTGTCCCTTATGTTGTTCATCGTTTTCAGCTTAGATCTCACGAGGCGATCGAACGTAGATCGATAGGGGAGAGATCTTCATGCGCACCCCAGTGTTTGAACCTTAAGGGTCTGTCGGAACCCAACATCCGACATTTGGCGCGCCAGGTAGGGGTGCACCGAAGCTCTCCCTTCCGTTGGCCCGTTCCCCATCAGCACCATGTTCTGCCCTCATGGCAGCCAATGGACCACCAGCTCCGGCTGACGACACCTGCGCGGAAACCAGGGGGCTCCGAGCCCTGGCCCCTGCCTTGCGACAGGTGCAGTGGCCGTGCAAGTTCAAGCCGTACATGCCACCGTGCTACGACGGCATGGCCGACCCGCAGGCCTTCCTGCTGGCATATGAAGAAGCTGTCCTCAAGGCCGGGGGGCGACGACAAGGTCATGGCGAACTGGCTGCCCATAGCCCTCACCGGCGTCCCACGCATGTGGCTGCTCCACCTGCCAGCGGCTTCTGTGGCCTCGTGGGAGGAGTTGCGTGACCTCTTCCTCGCCCATCATGTTGTGCCGGCACCCTCAGTCATCGCAGCCATCCTGGGCGGATCGCAGGCACCACCTTCGAGCCGCCACGTCAAGCAGTTCGTCCGCCAGATCGTCGCCGCCCTCAAGCGCCGAGAAACTCCCCCGGACTGGGTGGCACCCAATGCCGATTTGACCTTCAGCTCGGATGATCACCCCCAACACCGCCTGTTCGGGCGGGCTCCCGATGCTATGCACCCCCACCATCTGCCAAGTGGCCGTCACCAAGACCCTCATCGACGGTGGTGCCGGCCTCAACATGCTCTCGGTGGAGGCCTTCGGCCTCCTTCACGTGCCGCTAGAGAGGCTTCAACCTAGCAGGCCCTTCTCGGGCGTCGGAGGTGGTTCCGCCGGCTCCCTGGGGTAGATCCGCCTCCCGGTGACCTTCGGCACCTATGACAACTTCCGCACGGAGCTGATCGACTTCGACATTGCCCCCATCGGCCTGCCATACAACGCCATCCTTGGCTACCCAGCCTTGGCCCAGTTCATGGCAGCGACTCACCCGACGTACAACCTCATGAAGATGCCCGGGAGCAGCGGCGTCCTTATCATATCCGGAGACACAAGGGATGCGTTGCAGGCGCTCAAGCTTGCTTTCAAGGCGGCCGCGGTGGCGCAGCCTGCCAGTGCAGATGCCCTCGAGCCCAAGGGGGCTGCGCCGACTAAGAAGAAGAAGCTATTCAGCCAAGATTAGGCGGCGACCAAGCGGGTACCGGTCGACGAGGATGGATCCACTGGTGCCACCTTCACCATAGGCGCCAACCTCAAGCCTGAGCAGGAGGAGGCCTTGGTGAAATTCCTATGCGCAAACAAGAGGGTGTTTGCATGGGAGCCTGATCACTGGCAGGAGTCCCAAGAAATGTGATTGAATATCATCTCAACGTATGCCCCAACGTGCGCCTCGTGAAGCAGAAGGCAAGGCAGCAGTCCACTGAAAAGCTGGCCTTCATCGTCTAAGAAACCCGCAAGTTAGAGGCAGCAGGGGTCGTTCACGAGGTCCGCTACCCTGATTGGCTAGCCAACCCAGTTGTCGTGCCAAAAAAGGGGGAAAGGAACGCATGTGTGTCGACTTCACCAACCTCAAGAAGGCCTGCCCGCAGGATCCATTCCCGCTCCCTCGCATCAACCAGATCGTCGACTCTACCACTGAGTGTGACTTATTGTGCTTCCTGGATGCCTTCTCGGGCTATCACTAGATCAAGATGGCGGTAGAAGACGTGGAGAAAACAGCCTTCCTGACCCCGTGCGGAGTGTACTGCTATACCTACATGTCCTTTGGGCTGCAGAATGCGGGAGCGACCTTTTAGCGGCTGATGGACATCGCCTTGGGCCGGCAGCTTAGGAAAAATGCTGAAGCTTACGTCGATGATATTGTGGTGAAGTCACGGGAGGCAAAAACCCTGATTCAGGACCTGGAAGAAACCTTCGCGAGCCTCCGTGAAGTAGATCTGCGGCTCAATCCGAAGAAGTGCGTATTTGGAGTCCCTTCGGGCAAGCTCTTGGGCTTCCTAGTATCCCACAGGGGCATCGAGGCTAACCCAGAGAAGGTCAAAGCAGTTGAGGACATGAGTCTGCCGAAGACCCTCAGAGAAATGCAGAAGCTCACCGGGCGCGTAACCGCGCTAGGACGCTTCATCTCCAAGCTGGGGGAGCGGGCACTGCCTTTCTTCAAGCTGATGAAGAAGAAGGGCCCGTTTGAGTGGACTGAAGAGGCCGACAAGGCATTCCTAGATCTTAAGAAATACCTCACCAGCCCACCAGTGATGGTAGCTCCGCGCCCTCGGGAGCCCTTGGTGCTTTACCTTGCAGCCACCCCCTATTCCGCTAGTGCAGCCTTGGTGGCGGTTACAGAGGAACGCAGGGCCAAGGCCGCAACCACCGTCCCAGCCGGGGTAGAGCAAAGCCCGGAAGGCCTTGCGAAGACCACAACCGCAGCAGAAAAGGATCAGCCTCAGTAGGGGAGCGCACCCAGAGCATAGGAGGCCTCTCCAGGCGACCAAGCATTGGGGGCTTCGTCGCCTCAGGAGGCGCCTCAACCTCCGGAGGACGCGGGCTGCGCCAGTACCCTCAAACTCGTTGAGCACCCTATCTACTTCGTCAGCACGGTGCTACGGGACGCGAGGGCGTGGTACCCCATGCCCCAAAAACTCCTCCTCGCACTGTTAGTGGCATCGCGCAAGCTGCGGCACTACTTTCAAGGCCACCCCATCAAGGTCGTCTCATCATACCCCTTGGAAAGGGTACTCAGGAGCCCCAACTCAGCTGGCAGAGTCGCTGAATGGAACATCGAACTGCAAGCGTTTCAGCTGGAATTTAGCACGACCAGGGTCATCAAGGGAGCCGCACTTGCAGATTTTGTGGCGGAATGGACAGAGGCACCGGGGCTCAAAGCGGGCGAGGACCGGCCGCTTTCCCCAGGAAGTGAAGCACCAGACGGCTGGGTCATGTACTTCGACGGAGCGTTCTTGCAACAGGGCGCGGGGGCTGGTGCAGTGCTCATATCCCCCACTTAGGACAAGCTCTACTATGCTGTGCAACTCTGCTTTCAGCATGGAGAGAAGGTCTCCAACAACATAGCAGAGTACGAGGGCCTGATAGCGGGCTTGAAAGCTGCAGTCGCCTTGGGGGTAAAGCGCCTTATCATCAAGGGTGATTCACAACTCCTCGTCAACTTCTCCAACAAGGTATATGAGCCGAAGGACAAGCACATGGAAGCGTATCTCGCGGAAGTCCGCAGGATGGAGAAATAGTTTTGGGGAGTGGAGTTGCAACATGTGCCTTGCGGCACGAATCAAGAGGCTGATGACATCGCAAAGAGGACGTCCAGGCAGCTGCCTCAGGAGCCTGGCGTCTTCGAGGAGCGACTCTTCAAACCCTCGGCAACACCATCACTATCAAGCACAGCACAGCCTAGGGAGGATCAACCTCAACTGCTTGCCTCAGGAGCCCCGGCCTGCGGCCCAACCTCAGGGGCACGCTTGCTCCTAGCGCTGGAGCCTCAGGAGGGATGTTGGACCGCGGAGTTCAAGGAATACTTGATGCAAGGGACCCTGCCGGAGAAGGAGGAGGACGCGGAGCGCGTGGCGCGCAGGCCATGGCCTACTGCATCCAAGACGGAGAGCTCTACCAAAAGCGGCCGAATGACATTACTTTACGTTGCATCTCCAGGGAGCAGGGAAAAGAGCTGCTGGCAAACATTCACGGTGGAGACTGCGGACACCACTCGTCTTTGCGCACACTCGCCGGCAAGGCGTTTCGCAGCGGTTTCTATTGGCCAACGACACTCAACGACACAATCGAGATGGTGAAGGCTTGTGAAGCCTGTTAGTTCCACGCCAAGCAGATTCACCAGCCAACTCAGGGCCTTCAGACCATTCCCCTCACGTGGTCGTTCGCTGTTTGGGGACTGGACATCCTTGGCCCATTTCCTCGGGTGCCAGGGGGCTATCGCTACCTTTACGTCGCCATTGAGAAATTCACTAAGTGGGCCGAAGTGGAAGCTGTCCGCACCATCCCGGCTGGCTCAGCAGTCAAGTTCATCAGGGGCCTCCTGAGCCGGTTTGGGGTACCCAATCGCATCATCACCGACAACGGTTCGCAATTCACCAGCAATCTCTTCAAAACATATTGTGCTAACCTTGGAACACAGATATGCTACGCTTCGGTGGCGCACCCTCGGAGCAACGGCCAAGCTGAGCGCGCCAACGCGGAGGTCCTGAAGGGCCTCAAAATCCAAACCTTCAAGAAGAAGCTGGAGGCCTGCGGCAGGGGCTGGCACGACGAGCTCCAGTTCGTTCTATGGTGCATCTGTACTACCGCTACCAAGTCGACCGGCGAAACCCCATTCTTCCTCGTCTACGGTGCTGAGGCGGTCCTTCCTCACGAGGTCAGGCATTGCTCCACGCGAGTCCTGGCTTTCGACGAAGCGCAGCAGGATGCCATGCGGGGGGTGGACCTCGTGCTTGGGGAGGAACGTCGTCGAGAGGTTGCACTTCGGGCTGCGAGATACCAACAAGCACTACGGCGGTACCACTGCCGCAACATCCTCCCCAGGACCCTCGAGGTAGGTGACCTCGTGCTCAGACGGGTGCTCTCAAGGGAGGGGCTGCACAAGCTCTCGCCCATGTGGGAGGGCCCATTCAAGGTTGTTCATGTCTCTAGGCCCAGCACTGCACGCTTGGAGACTCAGGAGGGGGTGCCCATCCCGAACGCGTGGAACATCCAGCATCTCCGGAAGTTCTACCCTTGAAGAAAGGCCCAAAGCATGTAAAGAAGGACAACGCCTGTTAAGCTAGACCAACCAAGAAAGGCCCGGTGCCTGTGAAGAAGGCCAACGCCTGTGAAGCTCATTTCCCCAAGAAAGGCCCGGAGCCTGTGAAGAAGGCCAATGCCTGTGAAGCTCGCCGCCCGTGACACTCTCATGTAATAATGAGTTGGGCTATACACGCCCCGGAGTCTTCGTAGAGCCGCCCTCGGGCCTCGGGGGCTCCCGCCCATGCCCAGTGGAAGCACTTAGCTCCGTGCTGGTGAGAACACGTCGAAGACTAGATTAGGTGTCGGACGCGGATTTTTCATTTGCTTTCTGTAGTTGGCTTGTTCGTTCCTATTTGAAGTTTTATTGGAGTTGTTGCCGTCCTTAGCTTGTGACTCTTTGTCTTTTTTCGCTCAATTGCCTTGTTTTCTTTCGCGCAAGTCCCGCGAGGGGGCTACGCGGGCACCCTCGCGAGTGTTTTCTGCTCCAGTCGTCTGAGGTTTTCCCTATCCAAGTTCACTACGGGAGCACCCCTCCCAGTCCGTGCCCCACGGGCATCGCGACGCGAACACAGGACCTGGGTCGGTCGACTCCACAACTGAGACCAGAAGCTACCCCTCCTGACTAATCCTTGCAGGACATGAAGCGCGTGGCGAGGCCTCGGCCTCGGGAAGCAAAGACCGTGACAAGTCCCCCCCGAGCTAAGTAATTCCTGCACGAGGGCATGCGGCACAAAAACATAGGACAGAAATAGCGGAAACAACATGATAATTAACAGCAACAGTTCAACACGCCCCCACGGGGCCCTACACTGCTCTCTCTTTGCGCAGGGAAGGGAGAAAAACAAAATAGGCACAACTTGCTCGGCACCAACTCGCGGCAAGGGCTCGTACTGCCTCCGGAGCTCAGTCAGACTCCTTCTCGCGCTTCACCGAGGCGCGACGGCGGACTGACCCGCTACCTCCCTCCAGGCGAGCGTGGCAGCGTGGGGGCTGGTCGCGGCCACCGCTGGAGGAGCTGCTGTCCGAAGGAGAGCCACCGAAGCTTGACGAGCCCCGAGCGCCGCCGACCACGCGCCTACCGTCATCTTCATCCTGATCGTCGCCAGGGCTGGGTATGCGGCCGCGGTCATCGTCTTCGGGGAAGCACACAGCTCGGAGACCGTCTTCTCCAAACACCCTCACATAGAGGGTGGCGCCACCGTCAAACTTGAAGTGCAGGGTGCACCGCTGGCCCAGGCCACGCGCGCGGGCAAATGTTTGCTAGTCGCGGGTCAGGGCCGCATTCCCGACGGCGGAGACCTCCAGCGAAGCCCAGGAGGCCCTGCTGCAGGAACCGTCCACTTGAAGCCAGAGGCCGCCCGGAGCGCCAGTCGGAAGTTCACCTACAAAGAAGTGGGGGAGCTGGAGCCAGGTGCTGGTCGGGTCCGCCGACCACACGACAAACTCTGGCAGCACCTCCGCTGAGTGGAAGCGTGGCCTGCGAGGCCGCGCAGTCACGGCGCGCCTCCCCACGACAATCTGGCGCCCATCGCCGCATGGGGGATCACCTTCACGACCGCGGGAAGCCACTACGGGAGCCACAGGATGCTTGCATGGACGGCCTCGGCCGCGCTTGGCCGGGGGAGAGTCAGGCCCTTCGCGACGAGCCTTTCCCTTCCCTACGTCCGAGAACCTCTTCAGCGGTGCCATGGGGGATGACGAGTAGCTGGGATTTGGAGAAAGAAGGAGGCGAGGAGAGAGATGCACAGCGGAGGCATGCGCCCTCCTGCATTTATAGCCAGAAGGAAGCCAACCGTCGGCCTCCACGTTCGCAGGTAATCATGACCCGTTTCTGCATGCAGGGACTTGTCAAGTCGAGCGGTTGCCGAGGCAGCGTGGGGAAGCGGAGACGCCCACGTCCAATCAACCACCACACTGCGCCCAAGGCCATAGGCTGATGGGGCCCGCGGCGCTCCGCACTTGCCCCTTTGCTTCTCCGCTAAGCCAAGTCCGAGTGCGCCTTGGGCCCGGGGGCTACTGTCGGCGTTCTGGGAATGGGGGTCCCTAGACTTGCCTGCCTGCAACCTGCGGCGTGGCTCAAGTGGTGGCCCAGTATGACCTGTCTTCATCGGCACAAGACTCAAGACCCTCGCGAGGGGCCAAGCCTCGCGGGACGGACGACATTAGGCTTCCTCAGGGACGGCCTCGCCAGGCAGGCTCGCGAGGAAGTGGAGAGATCAAGGCAGGGTACCTCGCGAGGTGCTCGTGATGCAAGCCATGACGATCGAGGGCAGGAGGAGGCCAGGCGGGCGCCAGCCTGTGAAGTGTCCTTGTTTCCTCTTTGGTGCAAAGGGGGCAAGCACAAACGCGGAGTACCGAAGAATCAGGCAAAGGTTGCCATTTCAGTGCAATGAGACCACGGCCAGCGGAGCGGCAGGATGGAGGTCACCGTGGAGCCCAAGATGGCGTCATCACCAGTGTTTTTGGCAGCCGAAGACCAACTTTAGTCAGGATAACTTGTACTAGATGTTCCCCTTCAAAATGGCTGTTGTTGGCGCCCTTCCCGCTCAATATTTGGGGAGAGGCCCAGGGCCTCTATAAATAGAGCTAGCCACCGCAGAGTAGGGGCATCTGATAGAGCCCTAGTAGAGAGAGAGAGGCGATCGAACTCACCCAAGCAGTTCATCGCATCAGTTCAGGAACACCTCTCGCGAGGCTGTTCTTCCCTTGTACTGTTCATCATCAGCCCCTGAGGCAATCCACCGCACCACACACTAGAGTAGGGTATTACACCACAACGGTGGCCCGAACCAGTATAAATCTTGTGTCCCTTGTGTTGTTCATCGTTTTCAGCTTAGATCTCACGAGGCGATCGGATGTAGATCGGTAGGGGAGAGATCTTCGTGCGCACCCAAGTGTTCGAACCTTAAGGGTCTGCTGGAACCCAACATCCAACATGGTATATGCTAGCTCTACTTGTTCTTCTCTCCTATCCCTTCTATGGTGGTAGCTAGTCCTATTTATAGTGGCCTTAGTCCTCTTCCCAAATATGAGCAGGAAGGGATCCCACAACAGCCGGATTTGAAAGGGGACAAGTAGTACAGTCTATCCCGACAAAAGTAGTATTCGCCTGCGAAAAGCCTCTAGTCGTGACGCTGCGGTGGGCTCGTCGATGACCTCCGTCCTGCTGTCCTGGCGGTCTTGGTCTTGTTGCATCAAAATAGAAACCTTTGGCTGATTCCTTGGGACTCCACGCCTGTGGCTTGCCTCCTTTGCACCGAAGAGGAAACCTGCACTCTGCGCCCGCCTGGTGCCCGCTTGGCCTTGGTCGTCATGGCTCACGTCAGCTGAGCCTCGTGAGGTAGCTTGCATAGAACTCTCCATCCCTCAGGAGCTAGCCCGAGGAGGCCGATTCCTTCGGGGGTCTTGGCGTTGTCCGCCTCGCGAGGCTTGGCCCCTCGTGAGGGTTGTGTGGTGTTGGTGTTGAAGCCAGGCCAGGCCGTCGATGTAGCCACGCAGTGGGCCGCAGGCAGGTAGGGTTGGATACCCTCAAATCTAGGACCCTGACAGTAGCCCCGGGCCCAAGGCGCGCTCGGACTTGGCTTCCAGGCGAAGCCAAAGGGCAGGTGCTGAGCACCGCGGACCCTAACCGCCTGCGGCCTTGATGATGTGTGGCGATTGATGGGACGTGGGCGACTCCGCTTCCCCATGCTGCCTCGGTGACTGTTTTGGTCTGACAAAAAGGGGTGCCGCCTGCCACCAAGCCTTCATTGCTCCTTCTTCATCTTGCTCCAGATGCCTTTCTCCCTGCAGTGGAAGAACTCACCAGATCTACCGATTTCCCCCCAAATCCTCTGCTCGATGGCCGCTGAGAAGACCGCAGCTCCTGCCCTGGCTGCCGGCCCCGACTTGTATGAGCCAGGGCTGCTGGCGCCCTGCGTGACCGGGGAGAAGCTCCAGACCATGCTCTTCTTGACGGCGAGCGACGACAACGAGTGGAAGGAGACAGCGCTCCGGGTCGCCACCGCTGCACCAGAGCCTGCGGGCAGCACCTTCTTCCCGTTTTTTATGCTCTGCGTCTACTCGGGGCTGGTACTTCCATTCTCTCGCTTCTTCTTCGCCGTCCTTCACCATTATGGTCTTCACATGCTCCACATCCATGCCAATTCCATCCTCCTCCTGTCCATTTTCGCCTTCTATTGTGAGGCGTTCATGGGGGTGATGCCTTCCATCTCCCTACTCCGCCATTTCTTCTTCCTTCGCCTGACCGGTGACAATCCAGTTGGGTGCATAGGCTTTGTTGCAGCACGGGGTGGTAACACAATCTCCCGCGCCGGGAAGAAGGTGCAGGATGCCGTGAAGAGGTGGGTTCTGATGGATGCCAAATGCTCCCAGAGCTCGCTGAAGCTGCTGACCGCATTCCCCATCTCCGAGAAGTGGTGGCATTCTGAGAAGATCCCCGACCCTTCCCTGACGCAGTTGGTGAAGAAGATGGAGAAGGAGCTAAAGAGCGAGAAGCTGACGGGGGCCATGTTCATCAAGGAGTTCCTGAGGCAGCGCATAGCGCCGCTCCAAGACCACTCCCACCCCTTGTGGAAGCTTGGCGGTGCTGACGACAAGTTCCGCCTGCACCAAGACGCCCTTCCTCAGGAGGAGCTGAGGAAGGTGCTGCTTTACTTGACGGGGAAGGACCCGAGCGACCTTCCGGAAGATTGGCTCCGGCTGTACTGCCGGGATGACAGCGAGGAGGTTATTGCTGCCATGCCGGTCTTCGACGAGCTTGGGCTTGTGCAGCCGGGGCATTCCCCGCTGCCTACTACTTTGGTGCACCTATCCTCTGACGACCAATCCTCCGAGGCCACCGGGGACGGGGTCGTGGAAGAATTCTCGGCCCTGTAGCAAAGGGAGCTCCTGCGCGACCTTCCTCATGATGATGATGATGATGAACCCCCGGTGCTGGAGGTGCCGCACCCTTCTAGAGTCACCATGAGGTCCGGGGTGGCCTCTTCGAAGCAGCCCAAGCGGCGGCCACGAAGAAGAGCAGGACCGCGCTGATTCCTCCGGGCAGCAGCCAGCCTTCGCCGATGCCGTCCTGGTCTGCTCCGATCGGAAGCTCTACTGCTCCCAAGAGCTCGGCTCCAGCCGCTCCGCCTCTGCGCCCACTACTGAGCATGAAGAGGAGCTATGCCTTTGCCGGCTAGAAAGTCTCTCCCTTAACCTTGTTTGTTGGTTCTTGAAGAAATACTTAGCGTCTTCGCCTGTTGTTAGGCAACAGCCGTCGAAGAAGCAGAAGGAGGGCACGGAGGTTGCTGCGGCCGCAGGCACTAAAGTGGCCGCCACGACCCTAGTGAAGGAGAGTGCTATTGCCCCCGCGGCCCCAGAGGTGATGCCATCTCCCGAGGACGCGCATGCCCGTCCTCAGGAGGTGCCAGTGCCCTCGGCAGGCTTGACCCCTCCGGCGCCCAGCCTTGCCACGGCTGCTAAGGTCAACCAACCTCTAGAGCCGTCGGTCCTTCCTGAGGCTGATGTTTCTTCTACCTTGGCGCCGAGGGTGCCTCCTCCCTTGCCCAGCGCGCGGCCAAGTCATGGCGCTCCTGGCGCCTCTGGGACCCTGGAAGAGGCAAGGGCGGTGCTGGACCTCCTCTGGGTGAACTTCAGAGTCCGGATCATCGTTCGGCCGCCTGGGATTGATCTCTGGTTGGCTCAAGGCTGGCGCGTCTGTTCATGCGGCCTTGGGCTCTACGGAGGAAGCCCAGAAGGTGCTCAGGATGACCGCCACCAAGTGCGACCTGGTGCAGAAGGAGGCCGCAGAAGCTGAGGACCGGTGCCGTGTGGTGGAGGCTGGTCTAAAGGCTCTTTAGGACCGGCAGGCCGCCCAGGCTAGCCAGCTCCAGGAGCGTGAGGAGAAGCTGAAGGCCCAGGAAGCTGTCGTCGCCAACCGAGATGCCGAGGTGAAGAAGACGGCCTTAGAGCAGGCTGGAGAGCGCGACCGCCTGACGAAGCTGAAGGAGGAGGCGGAGGCAGCCCAAGCGGCCCTTGCCAAGGCCAAGAAGGTGGCCGCCATGAAGCACATCACTCTTACCTCCCTCGAGGCATGTTTCCACAAGGCCCAGAAGGCGCTCTTTGGGGATGATCCCTCGAAGAAGGCGGTGGTCACGACCCCGAGGGAGAGCCCTGCTGCTTTGCTTCCTGAAGTCTTGGCGGTGCTTGAAGATGTTGCCGACGGGTTTGCCTTCTTGGTGGAAAGCGAGGCGCGCTCACTTTCTTCCTTGGCTCTGACGTGCGTCTTCAACCATCTTTATATCCAGGATGCCGGCTTCGACCTCTCCTCCTTCCTTACTCCGATGGACTCCGACTCCCAGGATGTTGCTGCTGCCGCCGTGAAGAGCTTCATGGACGCCATGCTGAGTAAGTTCCTGGTCGTTGGTCCTCGACTGAAGCTGGTGGAACAAGTGACACGCCTGGCGATGAGGCTCTGCTGGCGGGCAGTGGTGATGCCCAAGTCTGAGGAGGCGGCCCGACGATTCTGCTTTTCCCTGTCTGTCCTGTATCATGTAACATTCCTCAGGGAGGCGTTTAAAACTATTTGTTTGGAACAGTATGTCTTGTAATAACTAGATTATGCTCCTTCAGCTTTTCAGTTTGCTTTGTTGTTCTGCGTCGGTAGAGCCCGGCCCCGCATATACCTCAGCCGTCGTTGGGTCGTCTAGATCACTAGGACAAGCCCAAGAGGTGAGGGGCTACGTGACCAGTTAGGCTCCTGAGACGCGATGCTCAGGAGTCCTCCTTGACGTGCGAACAACTTAGGAAAAGGTGCATGGGCAAGCCTTGGTGTTCTATGTCGGCAGGGCCTGGCCCCGCGCATGCCTCAATCGTCATTGAGTCGTCCGGATCACCAG
The DNA here is from genome assembly GCF_018294505.1 of Triticum aestivum. Taxonomy (NCBI): domain Eukaryota; kingdom Viridiplantae; phylum Streptophyta; class Magnoliopsida; order Poales; family Poaceae; genus Triticum; species Triticum aestivum. Next base: position 280,017,345 of record NC_057795.1, on the reverse strand, counting down.
GACGAGCCCAAGAGGTGAGGGGCTACATGACCAGTTAAGCTCCTGAGACGCGATGCTCAGGAGTCCCCCTTGACATGCGAACGACTTGAAAAAGAAGAAGGGTGAAAGCCAGCTATTGGCGTTCTGCGTCGGCAGGGCCCAGCCCTGCGCGTTCCTTAGCTGCCGTTGGGTCGTCCGGATCACCAGGACAAGCCCAAGAGGTGAGGGGCTACGTGACCAGTTAGGCTCCTGAGACGCAATGCTCAGGAGTCCCCCTTGACGTACGAACAGACCATCATACCTTTTCCTCGCCGAGCTCTCGCTTGGGAGGGGTGCATGAAGACCAAGCCCGTGAGGCCAGACAAGGTGGGTTATGCTAGGCGTGACCTGAGCGTAGCCCTCGTGCCTAGCCACCTCGCGCTACCTTCCCGAGGGAGAGCAGTGTAGTGAGGCTAGTCACTGAGCCCGAAGGCTCCCTAAGGTTAATGCGGTCGTGAGGTCACCCCCCAGTTGTTTATCACCAGCGCAGAGCATAGCGCTTCTGCTCTTGCACAGGCATAGCCACTCCTCGGCAGTGTCGACGACCAGCACAGAGCATGGTGCTTCCACTGGTGCGTGGGAGGGGGCTCCCTCTAAGGAGAGCCCCCGAGGCGTGTACAGCCCCGCCCTGACATGTGGCTTGCATGGCAAGGCTGGAGGAGGTGTATATGGGCACCCGTGAGCCAGTGCGGGACTCATGAGGCCCTACCTCAAGGTGGGTTGCGCCTGGTGAGGGAGTCCTGGATTAAGGGGTATCCGGACTGCCGGACTATATACTTCGTCCCGACTATTGGAGCGAGAAGATACAAGACTCAAGACTCCATCTCTTGTCCGGATGGGACTCTCCTTTGCGTGGAAGACAAGCTTGGCGATCCGGATATTATATTTCCTTCCTTGTAACCGACTCCATGTAAACCCTAGCCCTCTTCGGTGTCTATATAAACCAGAGAGGTTGGTCCTTAGAAGGCCGATCACGAGCACAATCATAACCATCATAGGCTAGCTTCTAGGGTTTAGCCTCTATGATCTCGTGGTAGATATACTCTTGTACTACACATATCATCAATATCAATCAAGCAGGAAGTAGGGTTTTACCTCCATCGAGAGGGCCCGAACCTGGGTAAACATTGTGTCCCTTGCTTCCTGTTACCATCAGCCTAAGACGCACAGATTGGGACCCCCTACCCGAGATCCGCCGGTTTTGACACCGACATTGGTGCTTTCATTGAGAGTTCGTCTGTGTCGTTGCTGCAAGGCTTGATGGCTCCTTCAATCGTCAACAACACGGTCCAGGGCGAGACTTTTCTCCCCGGACAGATCTTCGTGTTCGGCGGCTTCGCGCTGCGAGCCAATTCACTTGGCCAACTCGAGCAGATCGACAGCTACGCCCCTGGCCACCAGGTCAGGTTCGGAAACCTGAACTACATGGCCGATATCCGCGGAGACTTGATCTTCGACGAAATCGGGCCTGTGCCAGGAGCGTCGGACAGTCACGACGCGCACGACTTAGACCTGCTGTCGAACAATGCTCGGGATATCACCCATGCAGTAGCCCCGGACCTAAATCCGGAGTAGACTGCGTGGCCCAAGGACGGGTGGATGGACCCCGCCCCGCAGGCTGCACACTCATCGGCAGTAGAGCCGAACATAGGCCTCACCTCTAAGGAAGCCTGTGACGCCGGACCCCCGGACTCGTATCCGGTTGTAGGTTCCAGACCGCGCGCTCCCGAGCCCGCCGAGCCGGGTTGGGCTCCGATAATGGAGTTTACCATTGCGGATATCTTCCAGCACTCGCCCCTTGGCGATGTGCTGAACTCATTAATATCTCTCTCTTTGTCAGGAGACTCATGGCCGAACTATGTCCAGCTCGAGTGGGAAGTAGGCGACGAAGGAATTTGTTGCCCCCCACCCACTTCATAGCCATGGTCGATGATTTAACCGACGTGCTAGACTTCGACTCCGAAGACATCGACGGTATGGACGACGATGCAGGAGAAGAACAAGAATCACCGCTCATGCGGCGGTGGACAACCACCTCCTCATATGGTATATATACGGTGGACACTCCGAAGGAAACCAATGGCGATGAGGCAACCGAGGATAACCCCTCAGGGAAGAAAGCAAAGCATGGGCGTCGTTAACGCCGCTCCAAGCCCCGCCACAACAATACAGACGCAGGAGACGAAAACAATTCGGATGGTGCCAAAGATGAATACAACCCTGATCAGCCTGCCTTCAAGCAGGCCGGACTAGCCACGGTGGGATACTTGGAGAAGAACGGCTATATGCCCTCCTCCGAAGACGAGGTAAGCCTCTGCGATGCCGAATGCGGCGTGCCTGAGGATCCAGTGGAGCAAGTTCGCTTCAAGCGATGGCTCATGGCCACGGCAAGGAGCCTGCAAAGGAAGCAACAACAGCTTAAAGCTGACCAAGATTTGCTTGTGGACAGGTGGACCAAGATCCTGGCCACCGAAAAATACGGACTTGACCGCCCCGACAAAGGGCATACACGACATAATTTTCTACCTCAACCTAAGGAGGAGAACCCAAGGCACATACCCCGACGTCAACACACCACCACAGTCCAAGACAATACGAAGGATACACGAAGAGGCATCCTCAAGCCTCGGCGCAATTGTCATAAACGTCAAGTCAGGAAAGTTGGTGCCAAATCCAGCAACTCCTAGTCCGGTCAGCGGACAAAGAACAACTCAAGCCTATCCGGCCCGAGCAACATACTCGATCAACCATGTGAAATTCATGGTACTCCTAGAAGGACGACCAAGCATACCAATAGAGAATGCCGGATACTCAAATCAAAGCGGCCGGTCGTGTGCCGGAAACAATGAGGGGAGGAGTCCAACAACGGAGAAGTCAAAAGATCCTCTAGAGCATAAAAGTACAACCGATCTCCCCATCACATCGACCGTCCGGACAATATCAACCACAACAATTTAATTGCACTACCTGTGGACCAAGTAGTCTGGGGGCTCCATCTCACATAAAGCCCCCGCAGGTATGAAACCACAAATAATATCTTCTAAAAGATGCTAGGTGCAAAGGCCAAGTTTTACTGGCCCACCACTATAACGGTTGTCTTCGTATCACCAAACAAATACCACGCCAAAGAATAAGTCTTCGACACTTTCCCCTCATACAGTAATTACCATATGTTATCGGGACGAACCACGTTGACTAGATTCCACGTGGCAAACCATTAGGCCAGCCCCGTGTGATATAGTCACATCTATGGGCAAGGCCGAACTCCACCCTTAGAGCGGAAATCATACCGCTGCCGGAGTAGCGAGTCACGCCTGCCTATCAAAATCTTAATGTGGCAGCCAACTATCCGGACACCAACTGAGGAGTCCGCGCTACTTTACGGTATAACGACTGGGTTAACCAGGCTCATACCAGGCACCCTCGGTCCAACCACAAGAGGACGTTCAGCTGCCCTCAAGTATTTGCCTTTATAAACTAACTTTGACGCAGAATAGGATTGGCAACGTGGAATCAGCCCGGACACACAAGGGCAGGAACACACAAGCGAACCCCCCCCCCCCAAAGAAGGCAGTCCGGATTCACTTCAGATCCACTCACAGCCGCCTCCAGTCCGGCCATGACAGGTTCCGCCAAAAATACCCCTTTTCATAAGCATAAAACCGCATTTATATGCATAAACATGCCATTTTAATACAATGCGTAGACTTAAATAACACTTAACGGCCGTCATTTCTCATTGACGCCTCTTTGTCACAAACGGCACCCGCGCCTTGTATTATGCCCGATTACGCTAGGGGCTTCATAGTACGGCAATAGAGTCCGACCACCTTTTCGGTCGCTCGGCACCCCGAACTTATAGCACTATATGCATCAGCTCTGAATCATGTCTTGGGTCATTGGATGGGTTTGCCCAGATCCCATGTTTTGGTACCTTACGTTCCGCCCCATCGGCTAAGGTAGCGCTGGGAGAACTACTGCGATTGTGTCCCGGTTCTTCCGGACGAGCACCTCAGTAGAGAAAGCCGGAAACTGACTGTCATGATACGGCGAGAGCTGGTCAGCTGTTCGAGAGGTTGTAAAATTCTTAAAGATTTATTCCGCATAGTGCCATTATAAATGCAAAGTGCGACGGATCGGTCTTCCGATCAGGCTACGGTCTTCTGAATACCAGGGGTTGCGCCCACCATACTTGAAATCCTATGGCTAAGTGAGAAGTAATAAAGCCCTATAGTCTGATTGTCTGGTTCGTGGTCAGAAACACCTCCTTAAAAGGACCCAAAAATGGGATAAAGAGTGTTCAGGTATGGCCCGAACACCCCAGTACCTTTTACGTGGGGGCAGAAGCCGACGACTGGCCAACTCTCAGGTTTTATACACGCTAAACGGCCGCACAGGAAGAACAAATGTTCACATAAACAGGGAATAAATAATAAAAGTGTCATTCTCCCGCATTACACTGGCACGACGGCCTTCAGGTAAATATAATGTCTTTATCACACTTGTCCGCCACAAGGCGGGCCCCTTTCAGGACTCCCTCATAGTACAACTCGGGCTTGCGATGCTACTTACCCTGCGGTGGCCCCTCAGTCATCAGCTTCTCAGCATCAAGCTTCCCCCAGTGCACCTTCGCGCGGGCAAACGCCATGCGCGCACCCTCTATGCAAACCGATCGCTTGATGACATCGAGCCGAGGGCAAGCACCAACAATCCGATTCTGGGAACTCATGCAGCAGCCCGATGGGGAAGTTCGGGGGCAGCACCGCGCAGATGAGATCGTGGGAACAAGCGAGACGTGGAGGCTGTGTATTGGTGGGACCTCCTATAAGGCGCTTTAAGCCCATGGGCCGGACCAAATAAGTATACAAAATCGCTGACGACTGATTTCCCTAGTTCTATCAATCGCGTTTCCCTCATTCGGTCAATCGCGTTGACAAGAGGGAGCCCCTATTTCTCGCTTTCTGAGAGACCTGCGGGGACGCTCGATGAAGGGCGAGCGAGCTAGGCCGGCCCACTAGTGCAGGAGGCCACAACCTCTTTTCCCTGTTTTTTATGTTTTATGTTTTCTTTTTTACTTTAATTTTTAAACTTTTGTTCATACTTTAAAATATTCGGAATATAAATATTACAAAAAACATTCTCAAAAAATTGAAAAAAATGTTGATCATGTATATAAAAAATGTTGAACATGTATTTGAGAAAAATATGATCATCTATATAAAAATGTTGAACAAGTATTTGAAAAATGTTGAACAAATTTTTAAAGAAATGTTGAACAAGTATTTGAAACAAATGTTGATCATGTATACAAAAATGTTGTACAAGTATTTGGAAAAAAATGTTGAAACAATATTTGAAAATTGTTGAACAAGTATTTAAAAAATATTGAACAAATATTTGAAAAAAATTTTGAACAAGTATTTGAAAAATGTTGAGCAAGTATTTAAAAAATATTGATCATGTATCAAAGAATGTAGAATGAAAAATAGAAAGAAAACATAACACAAATTGGAGAAGAAAAAAAGAAAAGAATGAAAAAAAGGAGAAGAAAAATGAATGAAAGAAAAGAAAAAAACAAAGAAAAACAGAGAAGACCGGCTTCGATCGCCTCTAGTAGGTCGCGATCCTACAACTACCACTAAGTTGAAGTGTGTGGAGTGGTTAACTACGCTGGTTATTCCCCTGGAGACTAGGGTTCGATCCCTGGGGGTGCCGGCCCAATGCTGTTCAAATCGACGCGAGAGATCGCTACGGACTCGCTTATTGCGATAAATAGCGCTCGCGTGACAAGAGCTCCTCTTCGACGCCCTCAGCGCCGCTTAGGGTAGAGGGTGTGCGATAGTGGCCCGGCCCAGCTTTGCTTGCGTCCATATGCTCAAAAATCAAACATCAAGAAAAATATGGAAGAACTAGGATTTGAACCCACATGCCAGCGTGAGGGACATGGCGTTATGTCAGTCCCAACACGATTTTTCTATAAAGAAAAGATAAATTGAAAAAATCCTCATATTTTTTATAAGTTCACCTATTTTAAAAAAATCACTGATTTTCAAAGAAATGTTCACAAAAATAAAAAAATCATCAATTGAAAAAAATGCTCATGAATTAGAAAAAAGTTCACCGGATTTTGGAAACAAAATCATCGATAGGTTAATAAAGTTCACCAAATTTTGAAACGGTCCACGGATCTTTAAAAAATCGATTTTCATAAAAAAATCACAAATTTGAAAAAGTTCACCGGATATTGAAAAAAGTTCACGTATTTTAAAAAGTTCATTGATTTTGGTAAAAACTTCATCGAATTTGAAAAAAGATTCTTAGATTTTCAAAAAAGTTCATTAAATTTGGAAAAAGTTCATCGAGTCTAAAAAAAGTTCATCGTTTTTGCCAAAAAATCATCATGTTTTTAAAAAATTTCACGATTTTGAAAAAAAGTTCATCAAATTCTGAATAAAGTTCACCAATTTATAAAAAAGATGTATTTGAAAGAAGTTAATCGCTACGGACTCGCTTAATGCGATAAATAGCACTCGCGTGACAAGAGCTCCTCTTCGACGCCCTCAGCGCCGCTTAGGGTAGAGGGTGTGCGATAGTGGCCCGGCCCAGCTTTGCTTGCGTCCATATGCTCAAAAATCCAACATCAAGAAAAATATGGAAGAACTAGGATTTGAACCCACATGCCAGCGTGAGGGACTTGGCGTTATGTCAGTCCCAACACGATTTTTCTATAAAGAAAAGATAAATTGAAAAAAAATCCTCATATTTTTTATAAGTTCATCTATTTTAAAAAAATCACTGATTTTCAAAGAAATGTTCACAAAAATAAAAAAATCATCAATCGAAAAAAATGCTCATGAATTAGAAAAAAGTTCACCGGATTTTGGAAACAAAATCATCGATAGGTTAATAAAGTTCACCAAATTTTGAAAGGGTCCACAGATCTTTAAAAAATCGATTTTCATAAAAAAAATTCACAAATTTGAAAAAGTTCACCGGATATTGAAAAAAGTTCACGTATTTTAAAAAGTTCATTGATTTTGGTAAAAACTTCATCGAATTTGAAAAAAGATTCTTAGATTTTCAAAAAAGTTCATTAAATTTGGAAAAAGTTCATCGAGTCTGAAAAAAGTTCATCGTTTTTGCCAAAAAATCATCATGTTTTTTAAAAATTTCACGATTTTGAAAAAAAGTTTATCAAATTCTGAATAAAGTTCACCAATTTAGAAAAAAAGATATATTTGAAAGAAGTTAATCGATTTGGGGCACAAAAAAGAAAGAAAAAACATATAAGAACCAACGAACCAGGGAAAATTGTTTGGGGCACGGTCATATAAAAGATATCAAAGTAAGAAAAGGTAGTAATGATGAGGACATCAATACCATTGTTACACCCACAACCCCTACTACTACATATACTTGCCCAATTACTAGAGCTCATGCACGCCAATTAAATTATTAGGTACTTTCGTTTCTGGTAATGATTCTAATGTTCATGAGAATATAATGTTGCCTAAATTGGATACATTTGTTTTGCTTACAAATGAAGGGCCTAGCTTGGAGAAGGATGAACATTGGAGCAAGAACAAGCATGGAGATGATGGCATGCGCAAGGGGAACAAGAACGGAGTTACATGTGATGATTTCAGGACTTTGAAGCCACCATAATGGGTGCATGAAGCCTTGGACAAAATATACAAGATGCCACTTCATAAATTTCGTCCCGAGGCTATTCTAGGTGTTGCGTCACCTTATTATTGGGTCAGGCCCATGTAATTTCGAAATACATAAGTATATGCTATTTTTAGAGTCCGTATGTGTGGGGAAACAAGAGAAAGGGTTGATTTCGGACCCCTCCACCAAGGGCCACAAAAATTCCCCCTCTTCCTCCATATATATAGCCCTTAGGACACTGTTTATACTTTGGGTTTTGTTTAGATTAAAGTTCACCATACCTGCAACTTCGCGTACTTCATTTGTGTTTAGCGACCAGACAAAGGCATCACAGAACCCCACCTTGATCAATAAAGCTTTCCTCTTATATTCGCAATATCCAGATTGCAATCTTAGTTGCTTGCTTGTTCTTCATTCGCCTGCACGAAACAGACCTTCGTGGTCAGGTTGATCGTGCTCTGGCGTGGTCAACAACCTCTCGGAGTTGGTTTAGCGATTGCTAAGGCGCGACGTCCTCGCACGTTCGTAGTCAGATCATCAAAGTCGACTTCCTCCGAAACGATAACCACCATCTCATTGAAAGACGGGACACCTTTGCCTCCATCAAGTGGTATCAGATTTTCAGGTTGCTCGGTGAGATTTTACATTTTTTCGTAGTTTAGATCGAGTCTTTTCCTCATACCTATAGTCCACGAAAAAGCCAAATTTTTTTAGGGTTAGTTCATCCTATCTGAACCAATCTGAGCCTTTGCATAACCTCTTCTCTATTTGCTTTGTTGAATTTGCGGTTGCATCGTCGTGTCAAGTTGCTGGTCTTAGCGTCTAGTTTCCCTTAGAGTTTCGAGTTCTGTTCACAAGTTGTCAAGTCGCCGCCGCACCATCGTCATCGCTCCTGCCATCTACCACCACCGCTGATCCGCCACCGCTCTGAATCCATATCCATATACGACCACCAATCCGTATCCATATACCACCACCGATCCGTATCCATATACCACCACCGCTACCATATACCACCACCGCTGCCATATCCTACCACCATATATCCACCACCAATCTGAGTTACTTTCATATTAGGTTTGTTTTTGAGATTCGTCTAATTTACGATTCGTGTTTCCGAGCCTGAGTAGGCTTCGAAAAAAAAGAGTCCGGAAACCACCCTCCATTTAGGCCCAAAATTTTCCAAAAACACACTTGACAAAAAAAAATTTGGCTATCCTATTTTTAGGTGCTTCCAAGCGTATTGAGACAGTCTCCGTTATAGAAAGTTTTTTTTGACCCGTTTCCAGTTTTTGGTTCCAGTCAGTCGAAAAAAAAATTGGTCGAAAAAATTTCGTGCCTATCCGGTTAGTTTGACCTGGGAAGAGTTTTGAGACACTCGCCATTATAGTGACAAAAAAAGAGGTGTGCAAAAAAAACAGAGCGAAAAAAAATTCCAGAGTGTGCTTTTCCCTTGTTTACATGCAGCGTCGTGATTTTGTTAGTGTTCTAGGCTCGCGTCTCTAGCACGGTCTAGCCTAGGACCAGCATAGTACCGTCGTTGAGCGTTTATTCAATTTTGCATATCTGAATTGATTATTGCTGACCCTTTTGCTACCATATTATAAGCCTTCCCAGCTCCACATACATCTATGTCGTGCATTTGACTCTCCCTGGTAATCGCTCTATCAGAGCTTTGAGAGTTTTGACTACAACGGTTGCCGATCACCGCCTGCTGCTGGGTAAGAGCTGGTAAGAATTTGAGTTTTGCTTGACGGATTTGTGACACCCACCACCACCGCTTGTTAGTACTCTGTAGGATCATATTCTTGTGTGTTTCTATTGCTACTAACCATGCCAAGATCACAAGCCGATGAGATTGACTGGGAGAACTTAACGAACAAGGAGCTTCATGATAAGTTTCAGCAAATGATGACTGAACAGGTGCAAGATGTGCTGAACAATTTTGAAGAGGCCATGGAGAAGATCACTAGCCTTGAGAAGACGTTCGAAACAAAGCTCGATAACAGATTTAATGAACTGCTTGCACGTCTTCCACCACTGGCTGCACCTGCCGCACCTCTGCAACAACAACAACTACTACTACCTCCACGTCGCGAAACAGCCCTCCGCCGAGCGCGCCTTGTCCTTCTTCAGCCTGGCCAAACTGTTGGTGCTGCTGTTGATACTTCTGTGGCTCCTGCTGCTGATGCGGAGGATGATTATGCGGGAGATTACGAGGATGAGGTTGATCAAAATCAGAACTACGTGCAACCACCAGCACCACAACCACTAGGTCGTCCACATGCAAATAATCACAATGGTAGGGCTCTCCCTCAGGTACGAGATCATGACCATCTTCCTAAACTGAAATTGAATATTCCACCATTTGAGGGTAGATATGTTCTTGATATATATATTACTTGGAAGTTAGAAACTGAACAACGATTTACATGTTTACAATATCCTGAGGAGAGACGTGTTCCTGGTGCTGTTTGTGCTTTCACTAGCTTTGCATGTGTTTGGTGGTCTGAACATTGTAGATTATATCCTATTCCAGCTACTTGGGCTGCTTTGAAAACTGCTATGCGTACTCGTTGGGTTCCACCATATTATCAATGTGAATTAATTAAAAAATTACAGCATTTAAGACAAGGAATTTTTTTTGTAGAAGAATATTATCAGGAATTACAGACTGGCATGATTAGATGTGGTATTGTTGAGGAGAATGAAGCTATTCTTGCACATTTTATGGGTGGATTAAATAGAGAGATTCAGACCATTCTAGACTATAAGGAGTATACTAATATCACTCGTTTATTCCATCTTGCTTGTAAAGCTGAACGTGAAGTGCAGGATCGACAAGCATTGGCGCGAACTAATTTTTTTGCAGGCCGACCTTCACCATGGACACCGCGTGCATCTTCTACTTCAACTGCACCAGCACCTCAATCAGGTGCCACCTCCAGCCGTGATACAAGAAAACAGGCACAACCACCATTATCTGCCAAGAGCGCACCTGCCGGGCCTGCACAGAGTTCTTCTTCTTCCATGGCATCAACAGGGCACACAAGTGATATTATTTGTCGTCGTTGTAAGGTAAGAGGTCATTATGCGAGAGAATGCAAATCTCAGCGTGTGATGATTGCTACTGAGGATGGTGGGTATGAGTCCGCTAGTGACTATGATGAGGAGACTTTGGCACTTATTACAAGTGAAGAACACGATGGAGCTGATTCTGATCATGAGACGCAATACATGGCTCCTGAAGACGCTGACAGGTATGAATGTTTAGTTGCTCAACGTGTTTTGAGTGTGCAGGTCACACAAGCTGAGCAAAATCAGAGGCACAATTTGTTCCATACAAAGGGAGTTGTGAAGGAACGTTCTGTGCGCGTCATCATAGACGGAGGGAGCTGCAACAACTTGGCTAGCATGGAGATGGTGGAGAAGCTATCTCTCACCACAAGACCACATCCACATCCTTACTACATCCAATGGTTCAACAACAGCGGCAAGGTTAAGGTAACACGTACTGTTCGTGTGCATTTTAGTATCTCTACATATGCTGATTATGTTGATTGTGATGTGGTACCTATGCAAGCATGTTCCTTATTACTTGGTCGACCATGGCAATTTGATAAAAATTCTGTACACCATGGTAGAAACAATCATTATACTCTGGTTCATAAGGATAAAAATATTACTTTGCTTCCTATGACTCCTGATTCCATTCTGAAAGATGATATTAATAGAGCTAATAAAGCAAAACAGGAGAAAAATAAGAGTGGAAATCAGATTGTGGCAAAAGAATTTGAGCAACAAATGAAGCCTAATAGTAAACCATCTAGTGTTGCTTCTGAAATTAAATTTAAAAGTGCATGTTTACTTGCCACTAAATCTGATATTGATGAGCTAGATTTCAGCAAATCTATTTGCTATGCTTTTGTGTGAAAAGTGGCATTATTTTCATTTGAGGACGTGCCTTCCTCTTTGCCTCCTGCTGTCACTAACATTTTGTAGGAGTTCGTTGACGTCTTTCCACAAGACGTGCCACCGAGATTACCTCCCATTCGAGGGATTGAGCATCAGATTGACTTAATTCCTAGTGCATCATTACCCAACCATGCACCATACCGTACCAATCCAGAGGAGACGAAGGAAATTATGCATCAAGTACAGGAGCTGCTCGACAAAGGTTATATACATGAATCCCTTACTCCTTGTGCTGTTCCTATTATTCTAGTGCCGAAAAAGGATGGTACATCACGTATGTGTGTTGATTGTAGAGGCATTAATAATATTAATATTCGTTATCGCCATCCTATTCCTAGGCTAGATGATATGCTTGATGAATTGAGTGGCTCTACAATATTCTCCAAAGTTGATTTGCGTAGTGGATACCATCAAATTCATATGAAATCGGGAGATGAATGGAAAACGACATTTAAAACTAAGTTTGGATTATATGAGTGGTTAGTCATGCCTTTTGGGTTAACTAATGCACCTAGTACTTTCATGAGATTAATGAATGAAGTTTTACGTGCTTTTATTGGATGATTTGTGGTAGTCTATTTTGATGATATACTGATTTATAGCAAATCTTTGGAGGAACATTTACGTGCTGTTTTTTTTTGCTTTACGTGATGCACGTTTGTTTGGTAACCTTGGGAAGTGCACCTTTTGCACCGACCGAGTATCTTTTCTTGGCTATGTTGTTACTCCACAAGGAATTGAAGTTGATAAAGCCAAGATTGAAGCTATTGAAAGTTGGCCGCAGCCCAAAACGGTCACATGAGCGAGGAGTTTTCTTGGCCTCGCTGGATTCTATTGGCGTTTTGTGAGAGATTTCAGCACCATTGATGCACCTCTCAATGAGCTTACAAAGAAAGATGTGCCTTTTCTTTGGGGTACCGCACAGGAAGAAGCCTTCACGGTATTGAAAGATAAGTTGACACATGCTCCTTTACTCCAACTTCCTGATTTTAATAAGACTTTTGAGCTTGAATGTGATGCTAGTGGAATTGGATTAGGAGGTGTGTTATTACAAGATGGCAAACCTGTTGCATACTTTTCTGAAAAATTGAGTGGGCCTAGTCAGAATTTTCTACTTATGATAAAGAATTATATGCTCTTGTTCGGACTTTAGAAACATGTCAACATTATTTATGGCCCAAAGAATTTGTTATACACTCTGATCATGAATCTTTGAAACATATCAAAAGTCAAGCTAAACTGAATCGTAGACATGCTAAATGGGTTGAATTCATTGAGACTTTCCCTTATGTCATTAAACACAAGAAGGGTAAAGAAAATGTTATTGCGGATGCATTGTCTCGTCGCTATACTATACTTTCACAACTTGACTTCAAAATATTTGGTTTGGAGACCATCAAAGATCAATATGTGCATGATGCTTATTCTAAAGATGTATTGCATAATTGTAACGAAGGTAGAACATGGAACAAGTTCGTCGTTAATGATGGCTTGTGTTCCCTGCTAACAAGCTATGCATTCCAGCTAGCTCCGTTCGTCTTTTGTTGTTGTAGGAGGCGCATGGAGGAGGATTCATGGGAAACTTTGGCGTGAAGAAGACGGAGGACGTACATGCTACACATTTCTTTTAGCCAAAGATGATACGTGATGTTGAGAGCTTTGTTGCTCGCTGCACTACATGTCAAAAAGCTAAGTCACGATTCAATCCTCATGGTTTATACATGCCTTTGCTTGTACCTAGTGTTCCTTGGGTGGATATATCTATGGACTTTGTTTTAGGTTTACCTCGAACAAAGAAGGGGAGGGATAGCATATTTGTTGTCGTGGATAGATTCTCGAAAATGGCACACTTTATACCATGTCATAAAAGTGATGATGCTGTTAATGTTGCTGATTTGTTCTTTCATGAAATTATTCGCTTGCATGGTGTGCCGAATACTATTGTTTCAGACCGTGATACTAAATTTCTTAGCCACTTTTGGAGATGTTTATGGGCTAAATTGGGGACTAAACTGCTTTTTAGTACTACTTGTCACCCCCAAACTGATGGACAAACTAAAGTAGTCAATAGAACTTTGTCTACTATGCTTAGGGATGTTTTGAAGAATAATAAGAAAATATGGGAAGAATGCTTGCCTCATATTGAATTTGCTTATAATCTTTCATTGCATTCTACTACTAAGATGTGCCCTTTTGAAATTGTGTATGGTTTCCTACCTCGTGCACCTATTGGTTTGTTGCCTCTACAATCTTCGGAGAAGGTTAATTTTGATGCTAAACAATGTGCTGAATTGATTTTAAAACTGCATGAGTTAACTAAGGAAAACATTGAGCGTATGAATGCTAAATATAAACTTGCTGGAGATAAGGGTAGAAAACATGTTGTGTTTGCACCTGGAGATCTTGTTTGGTTACATTTGCGTAAGCATAGATTTCCTGATTTGCACAAATCAAAGCTAATGCCCCGTGCTGATGGTCCTTTTAAGGTGTTGGAGATAATAAATGATAATGCATATAAACTTGAGCTGCCTGCAGATTTTGGGGTTAGTCCCACTTTTAACATTGCAGATTTGAAGCCTTATTTGGGTGAGGAAGATGAGCTTCCGCGAGGACGACTTCATTTCAAGAAGGGGAGGATGATGAGGACATCAATACCATTGTTACACCCACAACCCCTACTGCTACATATACTGGACCAATTACTAGAGCTCACGCACGCCAATTAAATTATCAGGTACTTCCGTTTCTTGGTAATGATTCTAATGTTCATGAGAATATGTTGCTGCCTAAATTGGAAACATTTGTTTTGCTTACAAATGAAGGGCCTAGCTTGGAGAAGGATGAACATTGGAGCAAGAACAAGCATGGAGATGATGGCATGCGCAAGGGGAACAAGAACGGAGTTACAAGCGATGATTTCAGGACTTTGAAGCCACCATAATGGGTGCATGAAGCCTTGGACAAAATATACAAGATGCCACTTCATAAATTTTGTCCTGAGGCTATTCTAGGTGCTGCGTCACCTTATTATTGGGCCAGGCCCATGTAATTTCGAAATACATAAGTATAGGCTATTTTTAGAGTCTGTATGTGTGGGGAAACAAGAGACAGGGTTGATTTCGGACCCCTCCACCAAGGGCCACAAAATCCCCCCCTCTTCCTCCATATATACGACCCTTAGGGCACCGTTTAGACTTTGGGTTTTGTTTAGATTAAAGTTCGCCATAGCTGCAACTTCACGTACTTCGTTTGTGTTCAACGACCACACAAAGGCGTCACGAAACGCCACCTTGATCAATAAAGCTTTCCTCTTATATTCGCAATATCCAGATTGCAATCTTAGTTTCTTGCTTGTTCTTTGTTTGCCTACAGGAAACAGACCTTCGTGGTCAGGTTGATCGTGCTCCGGCATGGTCAATAACCTCTCGGAGTTGGTTTAGCGATTGCTAAGGCGCGACGTCCTCGCACGTTCGTAGTCGGATCATCAAAGTCGACTTCCTCCGAAGCGATAGCCACCATCTCATCGAAAGACGGGACACCTTTGCCTCTATCAAGTAATTGGTCACAATGGATTAGCTGGCCGGGGCAGTTACTGCAGCCGTATTTAACGAGGAGGGCACTTTGATTCTAGTCAGGCACATTCTTTTTCCAGGATTTAGTAGAAAAATAAGGAAGAATGTGCCGGCCTTGTGCGTACAAGGGGTGTGCGCCCGTTTGCAAATCCTATTGTACCGTTGAGTTTCATAAAAAAAATCACAAAAAAAGAAAATTTGTGAATTCAGAAATGTATATGAATTTCTAAAGAAGTCCATAAAATTTGGAAAAAAAGTTCATCTATTTTGGAAAAAGTTCATCAAACTTGATTTTTTTATCGAATTTGAAAAAAGTTCATCCAATTTGAAAAATGTTCATCCATTTGAAAAAAAGTTCATCGAATTTGAAACGAAAATTCATGCATTATAAAAATAGTTTAGCAAAAAAGTAAAATGCAAATGAATAAAATAAGAAAAATAAAAAATAAACAATACCCTTCTAGCCAAAAAAGAGAGGAAATGAAGGAAAAAGGAATGGGGGCCGGCCCAGCTCGAACATGGGGGTGTGCGCCCTGTGCCGTTAACCCTATAATGGGCGCCGAGAGCATCGTATAGGATTTAGCATATATGGAGTGGTTTGATTGACTTATAGCATGTTGTTCGTGCAACTCTATGGGCCAGGTCCAATGCAGAGGCAACACAAAATAGGGGGGGCTCTCGATTCCTGCCCCCACCACCAGAGCCGGTCCTGCCTTTCACTATGAGCAAGAGACTCCAACTTCGTCATAGACGACCACTAACCCAACCCATAACATAGAGGTCGTGCGAAGCCACATGAAGATCCATGCCAATCACTCAGCCACCAACGATCGGGACAACATAGTTTCGATTATGAGAGAGAGCTATGAAGGAGAAACATGCAAGGTTGGCGTCATGGAATATCATGCATCAAACATCACCTATCGCCCCATCATCATTGTCACCCGGACCCGTTGCCGCATTTTCGAATTCGCAGCAACAAATAACCCAAGACAAACCCATAGACACGTCGATGAGGAGCTGACTACCGCAAACATGCGATGACCCCGGCATCGCTCACCCCACCGTTGTTGCCACAGAAGCCCTGATGCCGTCATCATTGTCTTGCACTGTTCCCATGCATACTGGTCCCTCTAGCCGGTGGCCACTCCAAGAATGACGCCCTCGAGAGGAAGCATGACACAAAATCGACACCATCGCCCCATCATTGTCACCATCATCCTATCTTCTCTAGATCGAAGACCAGCGCAACCATCCCTATTTGTTTGTCCCTCCATGACACCATGGACTTTGCATCACCCAGTGCCCAGCTGCATGAAATATCGCGGTCATGGCCTTAGCCCAAGACCACCAAGCACTGCTACGTCTTGAGCTTGCATTGGTTTTCCTTGAAGAGGAAAGGGTGATGCAGCAATAGTAGCGTAAGTATTTCCCTCGGTTTTTGAGAACCAAGGTATCAATCCAATAGGAGGCTCCTCAAAAGTCCCACGCACCTACACAAACAAACAAAGAACTCGCAACCAATGCAATAAAGGAATTGTCAATCCCTTCACGGCCACTTGCGAAAGTGAGATCTGATAGAGATAGTATGATAAGATAAATATATTTTTGGTATTTTTTAATATAGATTGGAAAAGTAAATATGCAAATAAAAGTAGATTGAAAGCTTATATGATAAAAGATAGACCCGGGGGCCATAGGTTTCACTAGTGGCTTCTCTCAAGATAGCATAAGTATTACGATGGGTGAACAAATTACTATCGAGCAATTGATAGAAAAGCGAATAATTATGAGATTATCTAGGCATGATCATGTATATAGGCATCACGTCCGCGACAAGTAGACCGACTCCTGCCTGCATCTACTACTATTACTCCACACATCGACCGCTATCCAGCATGCATCTAGAGTATTAAGTTCATAAGAACAGAGTAACACATTAAGAAAGATGACATGAGGTAGAGGGATAAACTCATGCAATATGATATAAACCCTATCTTTGGCAACAATACAATATGTGCCTTGCTACCCTTATTGTCACTTGGTAAGGACACCGCAAGATTGAACCCAAAGCTAAGCACTTCTCCCGTTGCAAGAAAGATCAATCTAGTAGGCCAAACCAAACTGATAATTTGAAGAGACTTGCAAAGATAACTCAATCATACATAAAAGAATTCACAGAAGATTCAAATATTTCTCATAGATAAACTTGATCATAAACCCACAATTCATCGGATCTCAACAAACATACCGCAAAAAGAGTTACATCGAATAGATCTCCAAGAAGATCGAGGAGAACATGATATTGAGATCCAAAAAGAGAGAAGAAGCCATCTAGCTAATAACCATGGACCCAAAGGTCTGTGGTAAACGACTCACAACTCATCGGAGGGGCTATGGTGTTGATGTAGAAGCCCTCCGTGGTCGTTTCCCCTCCGACGGAGCGCCGGCGAAGGCTCCAAGATGGGATCTCGCGGATACAGAAGGTTACAGCGGTGGAACTTGTTTTTCGTTGGCTCCCTGGATGTTTTCGGGGTACGTGGGTATATATAGGAGGAAGAAGTAGGTCGGTGGCCGCCCGAGGGGCCCACGAGATAGGGGGGCGCGCCCTATAGTGGTCGGCGCGCCTCCACCCTCGTGGCCGCCTCGGCTGCTTATTGGCTTGCACTCCAAGTCCTCTGGATCACGTTCGTTCCAAAAATCACGCTCCCGAAGGTTTCATTCCGTTTGGACTCTGTTTGATATTCCTTTTCTTTGAAATACTGAAATAGGCAAAAAACAGCAATACGGGCTGGGCCTCCGGTTAGTAGGTTAGTCCCAAAAATGATATAAATGTGTAAAATAAAGCCCATAAACATCCATAACGGGTAATATAATAGCATGGAACAATAAAAAATTATAGATACGTTGGAGACGTATCAAGCATCCCCAAGCTTAATTCCTGCTCGTCCTCGAGTAGGTAAATGATAAAAACAGAATTTTTGATGTGGAATTCTACCTAGCATAATTCTCAATGTAATTTCTTTATTGTGGCATGAATGTTCAGATCCAAATGATTCAAAATAAAAGTTCATATTGACATAAGAAATAGTAATACTTCAAGCATACTAATCAAAGCAATCATGTCTTCTCAAAATAACATGGCTAAAAAAAGTTCATCCCTACAAAATCATATAGTTTGGCTATGCTTCATTTTCGTCACACAAAAATGCTCCCAAATTCTACACCCCCGATGACAAGCCAAGCAATTGTTTCATACGTAAATAATCTCAAACTTTTTCAACTTTCATGCAATACATGAGCGTGAGCCATGGATATAGCACTATGGGTGGAATAGAATATGATGATGGGGACTGTGTGGAGAAGATAAAAAAAAGGAGAAAGTCTCACATTGACGAGGATAATCAACGGGCTATGGAGATGCCCATCAATTGATGTCAACATGAGGAGTAGGGATTGCCATGCAACAGATGCACTAGAGCTATAAATGTATGAAAGCTCAACAAAAGAAAACTAAGTGGGTGTGCATCCAACTTGCTTGCTCACGAAGACCTAGGGCATTTTAAGGAAGCCCATCATAGGAATATACAAGCCAAGTTCTATAATGAAAAATTCCCACTAGTATATGAAAGTGACAACATATGAGACTCTCTATATGAAGAACATGGTGCTAACTTGAAGCACAAGTGTGTAAAAGAGATAGTAACATAGCCCCCTTTTATTTATTTTTTCTTTTTTTCTTTTTTGGGCCTTTCTTTTTTTTCTTTTAGCCTTTCTTTTTTTCTTTTTTCTTTGGCCTTTTTCCTTTTTGGGGACAATGCTCTAATAATGATGATCATCACACTTTTATTGATTTACAACTCATGAATTACAACTCAAAACTAGAACAAGATATGACTCTATATGAATGCCTCCGGCGGTGTACCGGGATGGTGCAATGAATCAAGAGTGACATGTATGAAAAATTATGCATGGTGGCTTTGCCACAAATACGATGTCAACTATATGATCATGCAATGGCAATATGACAAAAGTAATGTGTGTCATGATGATAAACGGAACGGTGGAAAGTTGCATGGCAATATATCTCGGAATGGCTATGGAAATGCCGTAATAGGTAGTTATGGTGGATGTTTTGAGGAAGATATAAGGAGGTTTATGTGTGATGGAGCGTAACATATCATGGGGTTTGGATGCACCAGCGAAGTTTGCACCAACTCTCAAGGTGAGGAAGGGCAATGCACGGTACCAAAGAGGCTTGCAATGATGGAAAGGTAAAAGTGCGTATAATCCATGGACTCAACATTAGTCAAAAGAACTCATATACTTATTGCAAAAATTTAGAAGTCATCAAAAACCAAGCACTACACGCATGCTCCTAGAGGGATAGATTGTTAGGAAAAGACCATCGCTCGTCCCCGACCGCCACTCATAAGGATGCACAATTCAAGGACACCTCATGTTTCAAATTTGTTACACAACTTTAACCATACGTGCATGCCACGGGACTTGCTAACTTCAACACAAGCATTTTTTAAATTCATAATCACCCAACTAGCATGACTTTAATATCACTACCTCCATATCTCAAAACAATTATCAAGTATCAAATTGATCATAGCATCCAATTCACTTCCTATGATAGTTTTTATTATACCCAACTTGGATGCCTACCATTCTAGGACCAATTTTATAACCATAGCAAATACCATGCTGTTCTAAGAGACTCTCAAAATAATATAAGTGAAGCATGAGAGACTAGCAATTTCTACAAAATTAAGCCACCGCCGTGCTCTAAAAGATATAAGTGAAGCACTAGAGCAAAAACTATCTAGCTCAAAAGATATAAGTGAAGCACATAGAGTATTCTAATAAATTTCAATCAAGTGGGCTTCTCCCAAAAGGTGTGTATAGAAAGGATGATTGTGTTAAACTAAAAAGCAAATACTAATATCATAGAAGACGCTCCAAGCAAAACGCATATCATGTGGCGAATAAAAATATAGCTCCAAGTAAAGTTACCAATGAACGAAGACGAAAGAGGGGATGCCTTCCGGGGGCATCCCCAAGCTTAGGATTTTGGATATTCTTGAATATCTTGGGGTGCCATGGGCACCCCCAAGCTTAGGCTCTTGCCACTCCTTATTCCATATTCCATCAAATCTTTACCCAAAACTTGAAAACTTCACAACACAAAACTCAGCAGGAAATCTCATAAGCTCCGTTAGTGAAAGAAAGAAAAACCACCACATAAGGTACTGTAATGAACTCATTATTTATTTACATTGGTGTTAAACCTACTGTATTTCAAGTTATATATGGTTCATACCACTTAGTACTAGCCATAGATGCATTAAAATAAGCAAACAACACACGAAAAACAGAATCTGTCAAAAACAGAACAGTCTGTAGCAATCTGTAACTAACGCAAACTTATGGAACTCTAAAAATCCTACCAAAATAGGAAGTCCTGGAAAATTTGTCTATTGATCTACAGAAAAAATAATCAGTGCCAAATCACATTCCTGTGATTTAACAAAACTAATTTTGTGCGCGCAAAGTTTCTGTTTACCAGCAGAATCAAATTAACTATCACCATAGGTTATCCTATAGGTTCTACTTGGCACAAACACTAAAAAAACACATCTAAACAGAAGGTAGATGCAAAATTTATTACTAAACAGGAACAAAAACAAAAAGCACAAATAAAATTGGGTTGCCTCCCAACTAGCGCTATCATTTAACGCCCCTAGCTAGGCATAAAAGCAAAGATAGATCTAAGTAGTGCCATCTTTGGCAATCAATTCATAAGTAGCTCGCATGATAGATTCATAAGGTAATTTAATTTTCTTTCTTGGAAAGTGCTCCATGCCTTCCCTTAATGGAAATTGGAATCTAATATTCCCTTCCTTCATATCAATAGTCACGCCAATCGTTCTAAGGAAAGGTCTACAAAAAATAATAGGGCAAGAAAGATTGCAATCTATATCAAGAACTATAAAATCTACGGGCACCAAATTTCTATTTGCAACAATGAGAACATCATTGATCCTTCCCATTGGCTTTTTAATGGTGGAATCTGCAAGGTGCAAATTTTAAAGAGAAATCATAAAGATCATGGAAAGCTAGAGTATCACATAAAGTTTTTGGAATTGTGGAAACACTAGCACCCAAATCACACAAAGCATAACACTCATGATATTTAATTTTAATCTTTATAGTAGGTTCCCACTCATCAAGTTTTCTAGGTATAGAAACTTCCAAATTAAGTTTTTCATCATAAGATGGCATCAAGGCGTCAATGATATGTTTGGTAAAAGATTTATTTTGACTATAAGCATGAGGAGAATTAACAACGGATTGCAACAAGGAAATACAACCTTCTAAATAACAATTATCATAATCAAATTCCTTGAAATCCGAGATAGTGGGTTCAATGCTATTTAAAGTCTTGACCTCTCCAATCCCACCTTTACCAAATTTAGCATCAAGATCTAAAAACTCTGAATTATTGGGACGCCTTTTAACTAAAGTTGACTCATCTCCAGTCCCATCATTATTAAGATTCATATTGAAAAACAAAGATCTAATAGGGGACACATCTATAACTTTAAGATCCTCATCATTATTTTCATTGAAACAAGAAGAACACGCTTTTACAAAGCAATCTTTCTTAGCACGCAATCTAGGGGTTCTTTCCTTGCACTCATCAATGGAAATTCTCATTGCTTTGAGAGACTCATTGATATCATGCTTAGGGGGCGTAGATCTAAGTTTAAGAGAATCAACATCAAGCGAAAGTCTATCAACGTTCCTAGCCAAATCATCAACTTTGAGCAATTTTTCTTCAAGCAAGGCATTAAAATTCTTTTGAGAGATCATAAATTCTTACACACTATTCTCAAAATCAGAGGGCATCTTATTAAAATTACCATAAGAATTGTTGTAGGAATTTCCATAATTATTAGAGGAATTACTAGGGAACGGTCTAGGATTAAAGTTTCCTCTATAAGCATTGTTTCCAAAACTATTCCTACCAACAAAATTCACATCCATAGATTCATTATTATTCTCAATCAAAGTAGACAAAGGCATATCATTGGGATCAAGAGGAGCACTCTTAGTAGCAAACAATTTCATAAGTTCATCCATCTTTCCACTCAAAACATTAATTTCTTCTATAGCATGCACTTTTTTACTAGTAGATCTTTCGGTGTGCCATTGAGAATAATTAGCCATAATATTATCAAGAAGTTTTGTAGCATCTCCTAAAGTGATTTCCATAAACGTGCCTCCCGCGGCCGAATCTAAAAGATTTCTAGAAGCAAAGTTCAAACCGGCATAACAATTTTGTATGATCATCCATAAATTCAAACCTTGAGTAGGGCAATTGCGAATCATCAATTTCATTCTTTCCCAAGATTGGGCAACATGCTCATGATCAAGTTGTTTAAAATTCATAATATCGTTCCTAAGAGTGATGATCTTAGCGGGAGGAAAATATTTAGAGATAAAAGCATCTTTGCACTTGTTCCAAGAATCAATACTATTTTTAGGCAAAGACGAAAACCAAACTTTAGCACGATCTCTAAGTGAAAACGGAAATAACTTTAATTTAACAATATCATTATCCGTATCTTTCTTCTTTTGCATATCACACAAATCAACAAAGTTGTTTAGATGGGTAGCGGCATCTTCACTAGGAAGGCCGGCGAATTGATCTTTCATAACAAGATTCAGCAAAGCAGTATTGATTTCACAAGACTCAACATCATTAAGAGGAGCAATCGGAGTACTAAGGAAATCATTATTATTGGTATTGGAGAAATCACACAATTTGGTATTATCTTGCGCCATGGCAACAAGTAATCCAACACACAAGCAAACAGAAAAAGGCAAGGGAAAGAGAGAGAAGATTGGGAAAGAGAGGGCAAATAAAATGGGAGGGTGAAGTGGGGGAGAGGAAAACAAGCGGCAAATGGCAAATAATGTAAATGCGAGGGAGATGAGTTTGTGATGGGTACTTGGTATGTCTTGACTTGAGCGAAGACCTCCCCGGCAACGGCGCCAGAAATCCTTCTTGCTACGTCTTGAGCTTGCGTTGGTTTTCCTTGAAGAGGAAAGGGTGATGCAGCAATAGTAGCGTAAGTATTTCCCTCAGTTTTTGAGAACCAAGGTATCAATCCAGTAGGAGGCTCCTCAAAAGTCCCACGCACCTACACAAACAAACAAAGAACTCGCAACCAACGCAATAAAGGGGTTGTCAATCCCTTCACGGCCACTTGCGAAAGTGAGATCTGATAGAGATAGTATGATAAGATAAATATATTTTTGGTATTTTATAATATAGATTGGAAAAGTAAAGATGCAAATAAAAGTAGATTGAAAGCTTATGTGATAAAAGATAGACCCGGGGGCCATAGGTTGCACTAGTGGCTTCTCTCAAGATAGCATAAGTATTACGGTGGGTGAACAAATTACTGTCGAGAAATTGATAAAAAAGCGAATAATTATGAGATTATCTAGGCATGATCATGTATATAGGCATCACGTCCGCGACAAGTAGATCGACTCCTGCCAGCATCTACTACTATTACTCCACACATCGACCGCTATGCAGCATGCATCTAGAGTATTAAGTTCATAAGAACAGAGTAACACATTAAGAAAGATGACATGATGTAGAGGGATAAACTCATGCAATATAATATAAACCCCATCTATTTATCCTCGATGGCAACAATACAATACGTGCCTTGCTACCCTTATTGTCACTGGGTAAGGACACCGCAAGATTGAACCCAAAGCTAAGCACTTCTCCCATTGCAAGAAAGATCAATCTAGTAGGCCAAACCAAACTGATAATTCGAAGAGACTTGCAAAGATAACTCAAGACATAAAAGAATTCAGAGGAGATTCAAATATTTATCATAGATAAACTTGATCATAAACCCACAATTCATCAGATCTCGACAAACACACCAGAAAAAGAGTTACATCGAATAGATCTCCAAGAAGATCGAGGAGAACATGGTATTGAGATCCAAAAAGAGAGAAGAAGCCATCTAGCTAATAACTATGGACCCAAAGGTCTGTGGTAAACTACCCACAACTCATCGGAGGGGCTATGGTGTTGATGTAGAAGCCCTCCATGGTCTATTCCCCCTCCGGCGGAGCGTCGGCGAAGGCTCCAAGATGGGATCTCGCGGATACAGAAGGTTACGGCGGTGGAAATTGTTTTTCATTGGCTCCCTGGATGTTTTCGGGGTACGTGGGTATATATAGGAGGAAGAAGTAGGTCGGTGGCCGCCCGAGGGACCCACGAGATAGGGGGGCACGCCCTCCACCCTCGTGGCCGCCTCGGCTGCTTCTTGGCTTGCACTCCAAGTCCTCTGGATCACGTTCGTTCCAAAAATCACGCTCCCGAAGGTTTCATTCCGTTTGGACTCCGTTTGATATTCCTTTTCTTTGAAATACTGAAATAGGCAAAAAAGCAGCAATACGGGCTGGGCCTCCGGTTAGTAGGCTAGTCCCAAAAATGATATAAATGTGTAAAATAAAGCCCATAAATATCCAAAACGGGTAATATAATAGCATGGAACAATCAAAAATTATAGATACGTTGGAGACGTATCAAGCACGACTAGAGATTCATCGTTGCGTGCCACCATCTCGCCGAATTCAGAGCTCTAGAGCAGATAATTGCATGCCCAGACTCTTGGGCGTTCAGTAGAAACCAAATTTTAGGTTAGTACCATTTGGTTAATTTTTAAATCCGATTAATGCGGCTGCTAACCAAAAATTATGGCCACAAACAGTAAACCGAAAATTTGGTTAACCGGGTTGTTCGTTTCGGTTTTTAGTTTAAATGGAAGAATGGTTTGCTTTGGTCAACGCAGCGACCATCAACCACCACAAACACATGCAATCCACTATCTGGAATCGCATGACCTTAGAGCATCTACAACCGGGTGCCCCATATCTGTCTCAAACGCCTGGGAAGGCCGTCCAGTCACTGACCGGTCACAAAAATCTGACCCAATTGGACCTCTCAAACGGGCCTCAAATGCACGGGCTGACCGACACCCCTCATATCTGTCCCAAATGTAGGGCGGATATGAGGCAGCCCGGGCACGCCCGGGCGCGTCCGCCATGTCAGCCCGGACCACCGCTGGCCCACACGACCCCATAAAAACCCCCATCCGGCACAAACCCTAGCTCACTCTGTTCCACTCCACTCCCCACCCCGACGCTCCCATTTCCCTTATCTGTCAAATCCCTACCACCAACGAGCATGTCCAGCACCGGCAACCACTCTGACGGCAGCTCCGGAGACGAGGAGGAGCTAGCGCTCCGTATCGCGCTCAAGCACTCGCGTTTCGATACAGGCAGCAGCTCCGGCTCCGGTGCGATGCCGCTTGTTGCCCGTTGTGGCAGTGCTGATGCCAGCGCTGGCCCTTCCTGCCACGCGTGCAGATTTGCGAGGCCAGCCCGATCTGCTCCACCCGCCCGATGGCCTTCTCCCCCTCCGGTCACTGCTCAGCACGGGCAACGCTGGGTTCTAATGCCCGCTCAACCAACACCGCAGATGCAGACTCTAGAGTCGGAGGCACGAGCTGCCCGCCGCGAGAGGTAGAGGGCAAGGGAGATGGCGGGCGGGTTCGACGGGTTGGCACAGTCCGCTCGCCGTTCTCGGGTGCCCGAGGAGGAGGACCGTCTCTTCGAGTGGGCGCGCAGCTGGTCACTGACCACGGCTTCGGAGGCTCAATGCCAAGAAGCTTTGGCTCGGCATTGAGCAATCCTAGCGGGAGGCAACAGAGGCAGCGCAGAAGGCGGCAAGGGTGGCCAAGATCAAGCGCAAGCAAGACCGCGCCGTCCAATGCTTGCAAGGCTACATGGTCATCTCCTATTCATCCTCCTCCGACATGTCCGGCGGCTTCGACATGGACCCACCTCCTGCCATGGACTCCTACAGCTGTGCCGGCGACCAAAAGGGCAAAGTCCGGAGAGGAAGTGGTGAAGAATCGTCTTAATTTCAAGTTTTTAGATGTAGTTTGAACTTGTTTGCCATATTATGTGTATTATGTGAACTTTGGCTATCTTTTGATGAACCGACTATGCATTTGTATGTCCGCTCATGATCTACGTACTTTTATCAATGTTGTATAGTTTAGTATGAATATAGGGGGCGAAATATGAGATACACAGGTGTGAAATCATGGATATAGGGAGTACGCAGTCCGTGGCGTTTGAGGGACCGGATTTGCCAAGTCTGGTTGTAGATGTTCTTACACGCTTCCCCAGTGGGCACGCCACGACCTGGTGCCTTCCGCGCGCGCCCACCCGCACACGACCATGCTAGTGCCGCCAATAGCCACTCCTCCAACCACTTGGACTCCCGGGGCAGGAAAGACGCAACTCCTGATAGTGTGTCCACGACGTGCTACTCCCTCTGGTTATTTTTACTTTGTGTGTTAGATTTTTTTCAAGTCAAACTTTACAATGTTCGATCTAATTTATATGAAGAAATATCGACATCTACAATACAAAATATATATACTATGAAACTACGTTTCACAATGATTCTAACAATATTAATTTGGCATTGTGAATGTTGATATTTATTTCTATAAGTTTGGTCAAAGTAGAGATACTTTGACTCCGGACAAAACTTATACACAAACTAAAAAGGGCCGGAGGGAGTAGTTGCTAAGTACTACCTCCGTTCAGGTTTAATGGTCCATAGACCAAAACATAGTACCAAGGTAGCTGTCGCGGATCGCACACACTATTTAGACAGCTGCATGCATTTGCTACAGGATCCAGTTAACCAAGGGAGTGTTTGGTTGTCATTTGAAAATTTCCCTGCATTGCATACATGTCACAGTTGGGCCTGGCTGAGGGAAAACAGGCAAAATACCAACAACTGCACCTCTTTTGGTCGTGCGCATCTAGGCTTCCTGCATTAGGGGATCGGTTTTGGCACATTGTTTGGTGTCCTGCATTGCCTCTACTCACGCAACACGGGATATGGTTAAGAGTTAACACCTACACATAACACATAGAGTTACAGTAGAGCTCCTTGGTAGCGTGCTCACGATGGCGGCGTAAGTATAAGATGAGGGCGAGGAGGCTGAGAGAAACAACACCAGCGGCACTGCTGGGCACAACATGGCATCCATCCGACAAGGTTGATAACTACACATAACACTTGCGACGCCATGGCACCGAGAAGAAAAATACGGAGATGCACACCATGGGTGTGCCTGTGCAGGAGGATGCAGAGGAGGAGACAAAAAAAGAACAACGCTCATGACGGCGTCAGTGTAGTAAGAAGCGAGTGAGGAGGTCGAGGGGAACAACACCATCGATGGCTTCATTGTTGCAGGATGTCAGAGAGAAGACAGAGAGTAATGATGAACGCGTGAGTGTAGTAGGACGTGTGGAGGTGGTTGAGAGAAACGATGCCGGCTGTGGCGCTAGTGCAACAACACATGGGAGAGGAGGCTGAGAGGAACGACGTCAATGATGGCGCCAATGTAGTAGGACATGGGAGTGGAGACCAAGGATTAATGAGTGTCATTAATACACATCACACATATGCATATGTACGTTCCAACGAGGAACAAGATAGATCTACTCGTCTATGATTTTTGTAACAGAAACTGTGCAATACAAAAGTTGTGTGAAACTGCAACATGAAGCTACTGGCAAAGGAAATTTCAAACGGTCGACCGTGCACGACGAATTTGACAAAATTTGTCCAAAATAGCTCTAAACGTGAACATGGAATTAATCATTTACGGTCGATGAAACTACAAACCGTTTGCCCAAATGGATAATAACATTGATGTGGATCTTTTTGGTGTAGAGCTTATCTCTAATCAAAGCATTGTTGTGTAGATTAGAAGGGACGAGAAAGAAAGGAGATTAGAAAGAAGCTTACCGGAGGTAGAAAAGGACAACAAATGTATACCAGCTGACATCCCTGATGACCCACAAGTATAGGGGATCAATTGTAGCTCTTTTTGATAAGTAAGAGTATCGAACCCAACAAGGACAGAAGGAAACGACAAGTGGTTATCAGCAAGGCAATGTCTGCAAATGCTGAAATTGTAAGTAGGGGAGTAGTTTGATAGCAAGGTAAGTTGTAATGAGCAAGTAACGATTGTAGTAACGAAAGTGCAGTAAGGTAGCCCAATCCTTTTGAGGCAAAGGACAGGCCAAAACGGTCTCTTATGATAAGCAAAGTGTTCTTGAGGGTACACGGGAACTTCATCTAGTCACTTTCACCATGTTGGTTTGATTCGTGTTCGCTACTTTGATAATTTGATATGTGGGTGGACCGGTGCTTAGGTGTTGTTCTTACTTGAACAAACCTCCTACTTATGATTAACATTCCCGCAAGCATCCACAACTACGAGAAAAGTATTAAAAATAAATTCTAACCATAGCATTAAACTTTTAGATCCAATCGGTCCCTTACGGAATAGCGCATAAAGTGGGGTTTAAGCTTCTGTCACTCTTGCAACACATCATCTAATTTCTACTCCACAATGCATTCCCTTAGGCCCAAATATGGTGAAGTGTCATGTAGTCGACGTTCACATGAAACCACTAAGGGAATCACAACATACATACTATGCAACATGATTTCTCCCGTGACCTCAAGAACAAAAGTAACTACTCGCAAATGATAATCATGCTCAAGATCAGAGGGGTATTAAATAGCATATTGGATATGAACATATAATCTTCCACCAAATAAACCATACAGTAATCAACTACAAGATGTAATCAACACTACTAGTCACCCACAAGCACCAATCTATAGTTTCGATAACAAGATTGAACACAAGAGATGAACTAGGGTTTGAGATGAGATGGTGCTGTTGAAGATGTTGATGGAGATTGCCCTCCCCAAGATGGGAGAGTTGTTGGTGATGATGATGGCGATGATTTCCCCCTCCGGGAGGGAAGTTCCCCCGGCGGAATCGCTCTGCCAGAGGGCAAAAGTGCTCCTGCCAAGTTCCGCCTCGAGACGGCGGCGCTCCATCCCAAAAGTCCTCTCCTTTTTTTCTAGGTCAAAATGACCTATATACCAGAAGATGGCACCGTAGGTGGGCCTGGGTGAGCACAACCCACCAGGGCGCGCCCAGGTGGGTTGTGCTCACCTGGTGGGCCCCCTCTAGTAGTTATTTGCTCCAATAATTCTTAAATATTCCATAAAAAATCCTCGTGAAGTTTCCGCTCATTTGGAGTTGTGAAGAATAGGTAGCCTGACCTAGCTTTTTCAGGTCCATATTTCCAGCTACCGAAATTCTTCCTCTTGGTGTATACCTTGCATATTATGAGATAAAAGGCATTAGAATTACTCCAAAAAGCATTCTTATGGATAAAAACATTATAAATAACAGTAAGAAAACATGGTGAAAATGGACATATCAATCCCTCCCGTCTTCTCTCGTGCAATAGGCCCATCATATGCGCATGATGTACCTCACCTCAACCTGACTCGCTAGGAACCATTGGCGGACCCAGGATTATCTAACGCCCCAGGCAAGAAACTAAGGGCTAAAAACTACCCAGAAAAAACTTTAGTTTTAAGGCATACAAAATTCAATCTATGTTGCATAACTAATAAGAAACCGAACATAATGTTCAATGGCAACATTTGTTCCATGATGGGTCAACTAATAAAGCAAAACAAATCAAAAGACAATATGTAGCATAGATAGATGATACAAAAGATTGATACCAAATCAAAGGATTGGTTGGTCCGAGCCTCCCATGCTTACATCTTCAATAGAAGCAGAAGCTAAACCTTCAATCGTCAATTTTGAAATGCAAGTCAGTGCATAATATAGCAGGTAAAACTAGTTAATGATACATGCAAAATGTGAGAACTTACATATAGGACGAGGCAAAACACCTTTACGTGTGTGATAACCTTGAAATCGCTCGATGATCTTTGATTCTTCAATACGGACAAATACATCTCGCTCAATGTAACATACCATTCTATGATTCATCCAATCATCACCGATTTTGTTCCTCAATCCAGTCTTGATAATGCTCATTGCTGAGAATGCTCTTTCCACTGTTGCAGTTGCAACAGGTAAAATCAATGCTAACTCAGCAAGACGGTAAACCAAGGGGAAAGTTATGTGCATATCACTTTTAACCATATTAATGGCAAGATGATCAAGATCATTGCAATTCATCAAATGTGGATCAGCTCTTGCTTCCCGAATGAATGAGTCTATTGGTTTCTAAGGACAAAAGTAACTTCATATGTAGAAAAGTCAGTAGCATACATATTAGCAAGATCTACTAGCTTGTCTTCATTATAATTGGCAAAATAATTCTTGGGATGAAGACAAGCAATGCATCTAAACAATTGAGTAGACCTTTCAGCAAAGCGGTTGTTTAACTCCACAAAGTACTTCAGCAAGGTTTAACCCAATAAGTACCTTTCAGCAAAGCGGTTGTTTAACTCCACAATAAGTTGATCATGAAACAAATTGAATATTTCTATTTTAAATGATGGTTGTAAGTTACCAATTGCCCACCCTGAGTCCTTGAACGTCCATTCGCAGTTCTTGTATCTTACATATTTGGCACTACAATGTTGTATTTGACATAAAAGTCTGTTACCTCTTTAAAGAGCTCATCCCAACCATTCTGCCTTATCTCTTGAATATTATCTAATGTGGTTTTAATCAATCCCACAACACGTACAATATTATGATTTTTCAATTGCAAGCATTGTGACAAATTGTTAGTCTTGCCCAATAATCTAATCATAAGATGCGATATGAGAACAAATTCGAAGGACTCCATGTGCTTTATCAACCCCGCGCGTGTGGTTCTTTGGGAAATATCATCTGCATCATTGCGTAGATATTCTAATACCTTTAGAACTGGTTTTCACATCTCAACAAGACGGCATAATGTTTTGTGATGTGATCCCCATCGTGTATCACCGGGTCTTGAAAGGTTAGTTAATTGGTTTTTCCCTCTTCCCTCAAGAAGTGCCCCAGCCTCTATTTGGCGCACTATTTCATCATGTTGCTCTTGGGCTAACTGATCATGTCTTTTACAAGATGCATTAACAATGTTAACAACCATGCTTGTGTACTAAAAAAATCCCTTACTGATGAACAACACTTGGCAACAGCAACAACCACTAATTGTAACTGATGGGCAAAACAATGTATGTAATGAGCATAAGGATTTTCCTCCAAGATCAATCTTTGCAACCCACGAAATTCCCCTCTCATGTTTGAAGCCCCATCATAACCCTGCCCTCTCAAATTAGACATAGATAAACCAAGAGTACCAAACATACCATTCAAAAGCTATCTCCAGGGAAGTTGCTCTCGTGTCAGGAATATGCTCAACTGCCATGAATCTCTCAATCACCTCCCCTTGTTTGCCGAGATACCTACATAAGACAAAGGAACATGATTAATATTTTTTTTTAATAAAATACACCTACAAGGCTAAAATATCACACACAACAATACGAGCAAAGGTACTGACCTCAAACACATAGCCATTTGCTCCTTCATAGATGCATCTCTCGACTCATCAACAAGTAACGCAAATTTACTATCTCCAATCTCCTCAAGAATGACATTGGTGGTATCTT
Source organism: Triticum aestivum (assembly GCF_018294505.1). NCBI lineage: Eukaryota > Viridiplantae > Streptophyta > Magnoliopsida > Poales > Poaceae > Triticum > Triticum aestivum. The sequence goes on along the minus strand of NC_057795.1, from coordinate 279,985,455 downwards.
CTACACATGCCTTGCATAAATCCAATTGTATCTTATGGTTAGCTCCTGCATCCCCAAATAATTTTGCCACCTTTGGGTCTTTCTTTCTAAACAAGTCCAACAACTCTTTGAAGTTACCCTTATTCATTGAGCTAGTAGACTCATCATGACCACGAAAAGCAAGAGCTTGTAGTATCAAAATTTTGACAATACTCAATACAATCAAGAGACGAGCTTTGTATTCTTCTTCTTGCTTCTGAGAACCCCTATCAAACACATGTGTGTGATTTTGTCTTTGTTTTTTGAAATCCTCATAATGTTGCCTAGATTTATTATGAGCACTATCATGCTTGCCAACATGCTGATTAAAAACTTTAGGTCCATCGTTCCAAGATTGGATCCATTTCTCGTGAATGCCTCAATACCATAGTTTTCAGCTCTAGGTTGCTTAAACAGAAAACAATAAAAGCAAAAGGCTGACTTTTTTTCAATGTTTATTCCATCCAACCGCGATGATCATTGAACCAATAACCATGAAAGCTCCTACCATTTATCTTTTCATATGTATGATTAGTTGGTTGGCTAGGACCCATACTAATGTACTCCCTTCTAGCAAGATCTCTAATGTCTGGATCTAACTCCTTAATTGGCATTCTCTTACAGAGGTTAGATTCAACATCACCGGGTTTGAGTTCAGCTCTAACATTAGGTGTATTATCAACTGTTTGAGTTGAAGGACCTGTTTCTGCGGTTTCGGTGGTTCAAACTTAAAAAAATGAATTCAATATCTTATTTCTTTTATTCATCTTGCCTTCCTGTAAAATTTTAGAGAAACAAAAATTTCTCAATTTCAAAACTGATTTGTACATCTAACAAATAGACAAATAGTGGCATCTAGAACCTAAAATCATAATCATCCTGACAATATGGCATCTATGAACAAAAACAGGGCATCAATCCATCAAAATTGTACGGAGAAAGTGACTTCCTTGCTGGACATCGGGCAGGCACAGGCGGCCGGACAGGCGCGACTATATCTGGGCCGGCTCATTAGCATAATACAGTGAAAAATCCCCAAAAATACTACTTGAGGGAGGGATCAAACTAGGGACCTCGCGTTGCTCTCGCGCATGCCTAGCCAACGGGATACTGAAGCCTTCTTGGTTTAGTATGGCGCGCGAAGCTACAGGAAATGTAGATCCGAACATTTTGTAAAATTCCGAACGCGATAATTATTTTGAAAAGATGTTTTTGTAAAACAAAAGGCGAACACTTTTCAAATTTGAGAAGGAAAATAAAAAACTTGAACATTTTTGAATATGTGAACAATTTTTTGATCAACTGAACACTTTTTTGAAAATCACAAATATTTTTTTAATATATGAACAAATTTTTGTTAAAGGGAACACTTTTTGAAACTCTGAACAAAAAATTTGGAAACACAAATATTTTTGGAATCCATGAACAATTTTGGAACCAAGAACATTTTTCAAACTAAGAACAAAATATGGAAATGAAATCATTTTCAATTTTTTTGAACCGTTATTGAAAAACATGAACAATATTTATGAAATCAAGAACATTTTTTAAAACTGTGAAATATTCTTAAATAACGAAAAAGGAATAGGAGAAGATAAAAGAAAAACGAAAAAATAAGATGAACATTTTTCAAATTCCAAAATAAATTTTGGATACGTGAATTTTTTAAAAACATATTGGAAAAAAATTGAAACTCCTGAACAAAATTGGGAAATTTAAACATTTTGAAAAATCACGAACATTTTTTAAAACTCCCAAACAAAATTTGAAATAGACACTTTTTGAAGTTTGCAAACAAATTTTGAAACTACTAAACAAAATTGGTAAAAACAAACATTTTCTTAAAATTGTGAATGAAATTTGAAAGAGGAACATTTTTTGAAACTCCTGAACAAAATTTGAAAACGTGAACATTTTGTTAAAAAATGTAGAATATTTGAAAGGCGAACTTTTTTTCTAAATATGCGTACATTTTTAAAAAAAATGGAGAATTGCTTTTTGAATTTGCGAACAAAAGATAATAACAGGAACATTTTTTTTAACTTTTGAACATCATTTTGAATTTTTGATTATTTTTGAAATTCTCAAGAACAAGAAGGAGAAGAAAAACGAATTACAATGAAAAAAAATGAAGTAAAGAAACAAAAATATGGAAAAAGAAAAGGTATTTTCAAAAACCGAAACATTTACTAGAACTATGGAAGAAATTTGAAAACGTGAACAATTTTTGGAAAGACAAACATTTTTTGAAAAACAAGAATTTTTTGAAACTCCCAAATTTTTGTAGATGCAAACTTTTTATAAATATGTGAAGAATTTGAAGAAACACGAATATTTTTTGAAATAAAAACGAAAAAGAAAAAAAGAAGAAGAAACAGAAAAAAGAGAGAAATAAAAAAAGAAACAGAAAAAAAGAAATTGAGACAGTAAAAAACCTGTTTAGGAACCTTCTAGAAAATTCCTAAAACCAAAGAAAACCGGTTCAGGAACCTCTTGGAAGATTCCCAAAACCGGATGGCAAAAGTGGTGGGCGGGCCGGCCCAAATCCTCCCTCGCTGGCAAACGTCTGTGCGAAAGTCTGACAACTTGACGCAACGTGCATCAAGTAGGATTTTCCGACCGACAATGGCTTAGGGTTCGTCAGGTACTCAAGTCGGGGGTAGAGCGCCTGGTTGTGGCTGGTTGCGATGTGAGCCGCTACGACCTGTGTGTGAGAGTTGTCCTGGGCGACTGGGCTAGTTGGCCTGGGCTGCACCCCAGGCCAAAGTTTTTTTAAGTATGGGCCGACAATTTTTGCCACGCGCTCCAGGCAATGGCATGGGCTGCCTAGGGCCCAAATCCGCCCATGGTAGGAACTATCAATTTGAGCGTTCCTAGCAGGCCTGATTGGGAGATGTTTTAAAGTCCATGCGATGCATATCGCATACCAGACAATAAAAGCAGGTAAGCAAACAATACATTTTCTTTTCATATGGGGCCTAATTAACCTATAGACAGACTACCAAACGCGCCCCAAGGTAATCAAATGCTAGTCTTGGGACTCTGTTGCGCTCACTGAGCTCTCTCGCATGCATGACCAATGAAATAAAGCTATACAACATGCACTCCCTCGCATGCATGCATTCTGCATTAACTATTTCTGATTTAACACCAACCGGACTTATAAAAGTGGACGACCCTGCGTCATCCGAACTAGCAATTTAGAACAGAGGTAGTACTATTTTATTAAATATATGGCACATCTTACAATCTCATAATAATTCTTGGAGTACATGTTGCAACCGACTGTTTTTCTCTTTTCTCTTTTCTCTCGTGCAACTCAGCATATAATAGATTAATCCTTACAACTTGCTGATTGCACCTTATTATACTTGCTTTTAGAAACTGAAATATCATAGATGTCGCCCAGAGGGGATGGGTGAATAGACACTTCAAAATAATTACGGTTTAGACTTGAATGAATGCAGAATAAAACTATCGTTTAATTTGTCAAACATAAAACCTAAATCGACTAGGCTCGCATATCTGCACTAATAAATTATGCTAAACAAGATAAACAACTAAGTGATAGCAAGATACTCCCTCCGTTCCTTTATATAAGGTGTGTTTATTTTCACAATATAAGGTGTATTTATTTTTTACTCTCAGTTCTCCGTGTGTGCCCTTCTACCATACAGTACATGTCTTAGATGAAAAGTAGCACATAGTCCCCAATAGGAAGGTAGTAAAAAAGGAATATCTCTCCCTGATTGCGTGCGCTCACATTTCTCTCTCTCTCTCTGTCTCTCTCTCTGTCTCTCTCTCTGTGTCCCATCCCACATATTGATTTGATTCTGGTGCAATGGGATTCATTTGCCTTCTATTAGGTAGCTGGTTATTTAGATTTCGCTAATTAAGCTGCTAACTATCTAAGGGTATTTTTGTCCAAAATTCTCCAGAATTTTGTGCCTTGGTCACCGCACCCAATAAAATACACCTACATAATGAAACGGAGGGAGTGTATAACATAAAATACCATGGCTATCACAAAGTAAAAGTGCATAAGTAAAGGGCTCGGGCGAGAGATAACCCATGCATGCGGAGACGATGATGTATTCTGAAGTTCACACCCTTGCAGATGCTAATCTCTGTTTGAAGCGGTGTGGAGGCACAATGCTCCCCCAAATGCCACTAGGGCCACCATAATATCAACACGCCCTTGCACAATGCAAGATGCCGTGATTCCACTAAGGGGCCATGAGGGCGGTCACCGAACCCATACAAATAGCGACCCTTGGGGGTGGTCACCGAACTCGTACAAATGGTGACCCTTCGGGGAGGTCACTAAACCCGTACAACTGAGAACCCTTAGGGGAGAACACCAGAACTCGTAATAAATTGCTCGGGCAATCTCCACAACTTAATTGGAGACCCCGACACTTGCCCTAAGCTTTCCACCACAATGATTGAGCTCCACGACACCACCAACCATCCACGGCACCCAAGTACCCAAGAGGAACAAGCTCTAGGGTATCAAGCACCCAAGATTAATAAGATACTCAACTTTCACTTTCATGCATCACCATGGAGAACTCAAATTGATGCACCAAATGCAATGGCAAGGGCACGCGAATGCCCAAGTCCTCCTCTCCCAAATCCCACTACAACAACTAATGCTATGAAGGAATATGAAAGGAAGAATACAAGAAGAGAATGCAAAGATCTAGATCCAAAGGGTTCCCCTCACTTAGAGGAGAATATGATTGATGGAACAATAGATGTAGGTCTCCTCTCTCTTTTCCCTCAAGAAGGAGCAAGAATCATTAGAGGGATTGAGAGATAGCAAACTCAAAGAAGGTCAACAAATGGAGGGAAAACACGAGCTCAAAGGATAAGAACCATTGGGGAAGAAGACCCCCTTTTATAGTGGGGAGGAAAATCCAACCATTATGCTCAGCCCGCAGTGAAGCAGTACTCCCGTTCCTAGGAGCATTACTACTTCTTAGAGCGGCAGTTCTAGGAGTATCAAAGTGAGCACGTGAAGTGCTAGAGAGATAGTGCCGCCGAAGCGGTACTATCATCCATCCGTCAGCGGTACTACCGCTTAGGACCACCTGGTACAGAGGAACAACGTACAAAGAGGCGCCAGAGCAAAAGTACCACACGAAGCGGTATTACTGTCCTAATACCGCTCTGTAAAAGCTGTAAAAGGCAATGGAAGCCTCAAAATAATCGATAGTAGCCATGCTACTGCCGTTAATTAAGAGAAGGCCCACAGAAGGCCAATCCCAAGAGGAAGTAGAAGCGATAGCTCATGGCGGAAGTACCGCCAAAGCGGTACTATCATGGAGCCGAGTGGTACTACCACCCCGGGAACTGCAAAAGTGCCCAAGCAAAACATATGAATGCAGGTAAGACCAAAACTGTCATACTTTTTGTAAATGAACTCTGATTCGACTAACTTAAGCTTGATTGAAAGTTAACGACAAGAGATGTAAAATCACTTGAACTCAAGCTTCAGAAGTGGAAAGAGAAATATGCCTATGATATAGATGTGTGAAACCTCCATTAGTGAAGAACAGGCATAAACTTCAACATCGAAAAAAATACTAGATTATGCATACGAAATCCCTTCTTGATGAACTCGAGCTAGTCTAGAATATGGCCACAAGCTCCAAAACTCACAAAGAGAAAAGACAAACAAGAACCAAGAAAGATGATGCCAAGGATGCAAAGGTTTGATCTCTCTACAAACGACACGATCAAGCTACCCACTCGAGAGTCCTCCTTGATAGTATGTCTATTGACCTATAACCCATCTCCCAACTAACACCATGAGACCGGTAGAATAGAAAACCTATCAAGGACAAACCTTTGGCTTGAACATAGTCCACCGGAGCTAGATGATGACGAACTTTTCCTCCTCGAGTTGGACCACCTTTCTTGATTGCTCTGGCTCGATGAATACTAGTAGATTGCTCTCTCGTACTCCACTATGAGTGAGCCTCCCTTCGACATATCTTCACATGTCCATTGTCACCACAATGGATGACAAGCTTCAAGCATGATCTCTTCGCGATGCTCCACTTGAACTTGCACACCGCAATCTTGATGACGATCACCACTTGATGTCATCCTCCATGGGTTATATGATATATTCCTTTTGATGTATGCCCATGAAAACATACCTAACCCCACAATGAACTCTCATGTAGGACATAGGTTAGTACACAAGGCATAATGGACAATGCTTACCATACCATGGGATCACTTGATCCATCTCGGTACATCTTCCATGCTTTGTGTGTTGATCAACTTGATTCACTCTTTAACTTAGTCTTGCTCAATCTTGTATGTTATCTTCTCTCTGACCAATCTTTGAATAACTCCCTGAATAGCACCTTGGTAAACACATAATCTTCTTCTAATAACCTTGAAACCAACAAATGGTCTTAAAGCAATGTCTATGGACAAACCCCTCAAATATAAATCAAGACAACCATTAGTCCATAGGGATTGTCATAAATTACCAAAACCAAACATGGGGGCACCATGCTCTTTCAGAAACATTTCCCTTTTTAGAAGCCTTGCGTGAGCACGATTAAATCTAACACATAAGTGTAGGTGTCACGGTGTGTAGGCCAAGCATGGAGCAGTAGTATACCATGTACAAGGAGCGGCCATTGCTGAAGACAAAGTCAAAGGAACCCTGGATGTAGCAGTCACGGAAGTAGTGCGAGTCAATGGTGTCATAGAGCGTGTACTACACCGTCGGAAACCCGTAGCCGGAGAAGGTGGCTTCTTCACTGAAGATGCAGAATGCCACCACTGCTGGAGGGTCAAATCTATGTGTCGAAGGGCCCTAGGGAAGAGTCGACGACTTCACCAGTTGAGGTGGGTTTTAGGTATGTGGGTTTTACCAGGTGAAAGGATCGATATGGTTGACTAGAGGGGGGGAAGGTGAATAGGCAACTACCAATTTTTAGCTTTTCTTAACAAATTAGGGTTAGCCACAATTAGGTTGTCTAGATATGCAACTAGGTGAGCAGCCTAAATGATGCTAACAACACAAGCAACACAAGCAAGTAAAGGATACAACACAATAATAACTTGCACAAAGTAAAGGTAAGAAATAACCACAAGTGGAGTCGATGGAGACGAGGATGTGTTACCGAAGTTCCTTCCCTTTGAGGGGAAGTGCGTCTCCGTTAGAGCAGCGTGGAGGCACAATTCTCTCCAAGAAGCCACTAGGGCCACCATATTCTCCTCACGCCCTCACACAAAGCGAGATGCCGTGATTCCACTAGTGGTGCCCTTGAAGGAGGCGATCGAACCTTTACAAACAAGGTTGGGGCAATCTCCACAACTTAATTGGAGGCTCCCAACAACACCACGAAGTTTCACCACAATGGAATGTGGCTCCGAGGTGATCTCAACTGTCTAGGGTGCTCAAACACCCAAGAGTAACAAGATCCACAAGGGATTAGTGGGGGGGGATGAAATCTCTCTTGGTGAAAGTGTGGATCGGGGCCTTCTCAACCAATCCATAGAAAATCAACAATTTTAATTGTCTAGGGAGAGAGATCGGGCGAAAATGAGCCAGAGCAACAATGGAGTTTGGGGGAGGAAGAGGTAAGTCTTCTTACAGAAAAAGACCCCCTTTTTGTAGTGGGGAACAAATCCAACCGTTAAGCTCTACTCAGCCCACAGAGAAATAGTAGTACCACTCCAGGAGCGTTACTACTGCTCCCTAAAGGAAGGTAGGGAGAGACAGAAGAAACAAGGGAAAGAAGAGGGCTTTGCGGTAGTACCGCGGTGCTAGGGCGGTGAAAGATCGAGGATGTTGCTAGAGGGGGGGGGGTCAATAGGCTCTTTAAAAAAATCATGGTTTAGGCTTGAACAAATGCAGAATATACCTAGCGGTTAATTTGTCAAGAACAAAACCTACAACAACTAGGCTCACCTATGTGCATCAACAACTTATGCTAAGCAAGATAAACAACTAAGTGATAGCAAGATACATGACAAGAAACAATATGGCTATCACAAACTAAAGTGCATAAGTAAAGAGCTCGGGTAAGAGATAACCGAGGCACGCGGAGACGATGATGTATCTCGAAGTTCACACCCTTGCGGATGCTAATCTCCGTTTGGAGCGGCGTGGATGCACAATGCTCCCCAAGAAGCCATTAGGGCCACCGTAATCTCCTCACGCCCTCGCACAATGCAAGATGTCGTGATTCCACTAAGGGACCCTTGAGGGCGGTCACCGAACCTGTACAAATGGCAACCCTTGGGGCGGTCACCGAACCCGTACACTTTGGCAACCCTTGGGGGCGGTCACCAGTACCCGTCAAATTGCTCGGGGCGATGTCCACAACCTAATTGGAGACCCCGACGCTTGCCCGGAGCTTTACACCACAATGATTGAGATCCGAACACTACCAACCGTCTAGGGCACCCAAGCACCCAAGAGGAACAAGCTCAAGGGTACCAAGCACCCAAGAGTAATAAGCTTCTCAACTTGTAACTTCCACGTATCACCGTGGAGAACTCAAACCGATGCACCAAATGCAATGGCAAGGGCACACGGAGTGCCCAAGTCCTTCTCTCCCAAATCCCACCAAAGCAAGTAATGCTAAGGAGGAAAATGAGAGGAATAACAAGAATGAGAACACCAAGAACTCCAAGATCTAGATCCAAGGGGTTCCCCTCACATAGAGGAGAAAGTGATTAGTGGAAATGTGGATCTAGATCTCCTCTCTCTCCCCCCAAAACTAGCAAGAATCCATGGAGGGATTGAGAGATAGCAAGCTCCAAGAGGTCAACAATGGTGGGGAAAAAACGTGCTCAGATCTCTTAGGTTGGAGGTGGAAGAAGGGGGTATAAATATACCCCCAAGAAAAATATGACCATTGAACCTCGGGCACCCGGACAAAAGTGGTCCGGGAACCCGCACAACCCAGAGAAAAAGCCACTAAACTCCGGGCACCCGAGGGGAAAACCCCAGGCACCCGGATGAACAAGGGCAGCACAGCAGCATGGGGGCTGGGCACCCGGAGGGGGCCGTGAAGAGGAGGCGGAGGAGCCCGGGCACCCGGGGTGATCAGTGGAGTAGAGGGAGCGCCCCGGACGACCTCGGGCACCGGGACCGGCCAGAGAGGTCACTATGGAGGGGCTCGGGTGACCCCGGGCACCCGGGGGTCAAGGACCCCGGCCACCCGGACCGGCCAAAGAGGTCACTATGGAGGGGCTCGGGTGACCCCGGGCACCCGGGGGTCAAGGACCCCGGGCACCCGCACTAGGCAGAGAGAAGCCGGAACCGGTAAAATTGAAACAGCCACAACTTTTGCAAATGAACTCCGAATTTGATGAAACTAAGTTTGTTGGAAAGCTAGAGACAAGGGCTAACACAATCTTGATAGAAATATCAAGAAGTGGCAATTGAGAAAATACCCAAAATAAAATGGTGAGAAACCTTTCTCAAATAAGACCGGCAAAAACTCCAACACCGAAAACGCAAAAGAAGATGCATAGGAAATCGGTTTTTGATGAACTAGAGATTGTCATGAAGAAAACTACAAGCTATAAAACCTCACAAATAGAAAATACAAACAAGGCCCAAGAAATATGATGGTGCCAAGAATGCAATGGTTTGAGCTCTCACCGAACGATACGATCAAGCTACTCACTCGAGGGCCCCCCTTGATACTACGGCTAGCGATCCTATAATCCGGTCTCCCAACTAACACCAAGAGACCGGTAAAATATAAAACCTATGAAGAACAAACCTTTGCCTTGAGAATACTCCATTTGGGCTAGATGATTAAGATCTTGACCTCCTCAACTTGTACCTACTTTCTTGATTGCGCTAGCTTGATGAAGACTAGTAGATTGCTCCCCCATTCTCCACTATGGGTGAGCCACTCCTTGGCACATCTTCACAAGTCCATTGTCACCACAATGGACGTCAAGCATCAAGGACACGATCTCTTCATGATGCTCCACTTGAACTTGCACACCACAATCTTGATGACGATCACCATTTGATGTCATCCTCTCCATGGGTTGTATGATATCTTCCTCTTGATGCAAGACCATGGAAACATACCTAACCCCATATAGAACTCCCACGTAGACCATGGGTTAGCACACAAAGCATAATGGACAATGCTTACCATACCATGGGATTACTTGATTCCTCGGTAAATCTTGTATGCTTTATGTGTTGATCAACTTGATTCACTCTTGACTTAGTCTTGATCAACCTTGAATCTTTCCAACTCTCTTCATTTGGATGATGTCTTGAAGGTAGACATGAATGATCACACAATCTTCTTCTCCAAGACATGCTTGCAATAAGCTCAACACTCACATGACCAATCTTTGGAGAATTCCTTAATAGCACCTTGGTCAACTCATAAACTCCTTGAAACCAACACATGTACTTCAAGAAATGCCTATGGACAAATCCTTCAAATATAACTCAATGCAACCATTAGTCCATAGAGAATGTCATCAATTACCAAAACCACACATGGGGCACTGCATGTCCTTTCAATCTCCCCCATTTTGGTAATTGATGAATACCACTTTCAAGAGAGTTTATACAAGGAATTATGCATCACCATGCAATGCACCAATCAATAATGCATGCGTATGAGATGCAAAAGCTTAGGAACAAAACCAAAGCAAGACGAGATGACTCTCTAAATAAACTTATCCACAGAACTCTTTGAAACTTCTCCCCCATTGGCATCGATTGCCAAAATGGGAGGAAAGCTTAGAAGGCCAATATAAATTGAGTTTACTCCATAAATTGTGTATTTCTCCACAAGAGAGTGGAACGCAATACACATATCAAACAGTGGATACTTGGAGGAAGATAAACTATATTGAGGCCCAAAGATTGCAAAAGAATGATATGCCACAAAGACATAACAAAGAGAGAAACAAGTAATTAAGCAATCAAAAGATACCAATTGAAGCGAGCTATCAAAAGATACCAATTGAACCAACTAGACCAAGGATCCTACGTGCCACATGAATAAAAGATATTAAGATATGAGCAAAGGAGTGTTCTAGAGAAACTAGAGAAGCTCCTCATGTTTTGTGCATAATTTAGTTTTATAGTTGGATACAACGAGCACAAAATAGGATCGTCACTACCCCAACATCAATAGAGCCTCACGACAAGATCAAAGAGAGAAACGGAGTCTTCTAAAGACACTAGTGAAGCTCCCCATGATTTGTGCACTCCTTAGAATATTTGCATTAGGATACAAAATGCACAAAACAGGATCATCACTCCCCGAAAATCAATATAAACTCACAACAAGTGCAAGTGAGCATGTAGGAACAAGGCCTAGCACTTGCAAAAAACAAATGATTGAGCAACATATAAAAGAGGCAACTTAAGAGAAGTCTCAACCAAAATGATGTGTGTGAGTCTTGGCAAAGCACTAGATAAGACTAATGTAAGGGTGAGCATTAAGCATCAACATAGTCTTGAATAGTGGAGATACAAGGTGCATGACATGTCCTTCGCACACACACCAAACAAATGGGTTCACAAGCACACTAAATATTCAAAATGAATAACCAACACTTGTGACAACCCATGGTGAAGATAGAAAGCAAAAGCCTCATTAAGACGAGGGATACCAATTAAGATGGCAAAAAGCCTCGTCAAGAAAAGCATGAGGAAGAAGATCTTCACCACACGAGAGTGCATCAAGATGCAACGGGATATGACCCGCACTCAAGGCATACACTTTCATGGAGCCACAAAAGAAATAACATGAGAAAGAAATGGTGGATGTGAAGGAAGGGGATATCAACTAGATATGCAACTTCTCTTAAGTGTATAAGATTCTAGGTAGATGATGACCATGATGATATCAATCTACAAAGAAGGATGTACACACAAAATAGTTATAAAAAGGAAGGAACAAGATATCCACAAGGAAGTCATAAATATACCAATAAGATATTTGCTTGAAAGCATAGCACTTGGCTAGATATGGTCTTATTGTATATAAATGAAGTCCAACCACACATCCATCAAAGACATCACAAACTAGCAACAAGAGATCATCGTTGGGATGCTTTGAGAAGGGAAACAAGTATAACAAGATATGAAATGAATATCATGCCAAGATGCAACCTACACAAGGTTGATGCAAGAAATGTGTGCATGAAAAAGATGATGATACTTGTTACCGAGATGTCAATGGAATGATGTAGTAGATACCAAATAAAGGTAGATAGTAGTTCATTGATCATCCTAGCTTGACCCCAATAAGCACATGGTGACACCACCTTCCTTGTGAGTGAGCCGATCATCCAATGTATCTCCAATTGTTCCTAGAACAACAACACAAACAAAATGGTGCCCAACCTCATTGGGACCAAAGAGTTAGAGAACCAACAATACATAGGACAAACTCCACATAAATATGTGCATATAGATATGAAAATGAATTTCATGCACATCTCATCCAATTTGAGACTTGGTGGAGTTTCCCCTATATATTGGGTCAAAGAAAGAAAGCATGCCAAAGAGACTACATGAAGTTAATGTGCATGCTCAATACTTTCAAGAACCGATACCAATTGACAAGAAAACCAAGTAAAGAAAAGATACCAAATGAATAAATCATTACTTGGAGGATATCCATAACATATACATCGAGGAATGAGATATCCATTGATACGCACTAAATTAAAGATGTCAAACTCCCAAAGAGAGGATGGTTCCAAACAAACCAAGCTCTCAACAAAGTTTCATGATGGCACAAAGTACCAAAAAGAAAACGTCTTGCCTTCCACCAACACACACTTGATAAGGATCACAAGATGAGTGTTTTATAGAAAATAGGATAGCTCCCCCAAGACTAGTGCATTGTAGAGAATTTGCATTTGAATACAAAATGCACAAGGTGGGATCACCACTTTCACTATATCTAGAAAACACTAGACAAGATCAAGAAATTAACAAGATCCACAAGTGATATGGAATACAAAGGGAGTTGACACAAACCTTGGCAAGAGATAAGGCAAATAAAAGCAAAGGCCAATGTAAAGATGATCAATTATTTCTACCACACATAAGTGAGTACCAGTTGTCATAAGACAAGAAGTATTTCGAAATAATTCCCGTTGGTAGATAGCAAGGATATCCAACATTATGTTCACACCACACAACCAAATTGCAACTTGTAGAGCTAACATGCCACCTAGGAGCAAGATAATTTACAATATCAATTTTAGGTGACAATATCTCAAATGTACATATTTTCTAGGATTGTAATATGCACATAGCATATTACTCCCCCATAATGTGATACCGATAAAAACTTAACAAGAGGCATAAGAGGATGCAACAAGAGATAATTAATGGACTATTTAGAATTTGAATTTCTCATGAGAAGACATACCGCATAGCAACTAGATAATCTTGTAATATCAATACTAGATGGTATTCCTCACGTACACACATTTATAGGATTGTGAGGTGCACAAAGCACATCACTCCCCCACAATGGAATATTCCATTAATCTCTCACAAGAGCCAACTAAGGTACAAACAAGATGCACAAAGGCTCAACACACAACTCACATGTACATGAAGTGAAAAACAACATACACATACTTGATTACTCAAGATAAGAAAATTGGAAGCACACATATAAAAACACATGCAAGGTAGAAAACCAAAACATGCAAAGGGGCAAGTAACTTTCAATGTAAACAATTTAAGTACAAGTTACCGCAAGGAGGCACATTGGATATGCGATAGAAACTTGATAATCCAAATGACTTGGATTGAGGCAATATGAATGACGAAGACCCCTTAATTCTTCATAATGTAGCCAAGTCTCCAATGCCCTCCAACAACACCTATTGATCAAGTTTGAGCTTGTTGGTCCCCAACCAAGTTGGGTCCTAAGAGATTAGTCACAATAGGCTTGGCTACCCAAATGGTTCTTTTCTTGACACCACTTTGAGTACCAACAACTTTGGCAAACACATTGCCAACCTTATCCTTCCCAAGAGAATAGATATCATCAATAATAATTGGGTTGGATAAGTTACCACTAGTGCATGAAGAAGCGAGGTGACCTTTCTCACGACATTGGTAGAAACGTCTACTCTTCACTTTCTTCTCACTTGATTTCTCAACATGAGAAGCATTAGCTTGAGTTGTCTTGGGAAGAGGCCTTTCTTCAACTTGAGGTTGAGCATGAGAGTGTACTTGTGGCCGGTTCCCTTGTTGCTTGTCACTAATGGGCTTCTTCTTCAATGGGCAAGATCTAACATGATGCCCTTCTACTTTGCACTTGAAGCAAACAATCTTGGCCGAATTCTTGACTTGTTCTTGGCCCTTCTTTTTGTTCATCTTGGACTTCTTTTTATTGGAGTTGAATCCAAGTCCACCTTTGTCATTGGTGGATTTTTGCACACTCAAGATACTGTTGAGTGTGGATTTCCCTTCATGACTCTTTTCCAAGTCTTTCTTCAAAGAAGTGACTTGGGTCTTGAGCTCTTTGATTTCCTCTACATGGTTAGTCTCAACAGAAGTACTAGAGGAAGTATAAGATTCATCGTTAGAGAAACAAGGCAAGGAAAGCAATTCATCACAAGATGTATCAACATTGTGAGTGGATGAATTACAAGGACTAGCACATGGCAATATAGTATTTTGACTAGAAGTAGTGCTAGTATCCACATGAGGCTCACTAGATATTACCTTAGCAATCATGGCCTCATGAGCTATCTTTAGCACATTATGGGATACTAGAAGATCCTCATGAGAGCTTGAGAGCTTTTCATGGCTTTCTTCCAATTTACCATAATTGCTAGATAGCAACTCAAGTTGAGCCCGTAGCTCAACATTCTCCTTCAAAATGGATGCTTCACAAGTAATAGAGTTGGTAGCACAAGCATCATCATTAACAACAATAGGATAGGAAAACTTGGCAAGCTCTTTTAAATAAGAAGCTTCAAGTTGAGCATGAGACTCGGTGAGTTTGATGAGCTCACCCTTGATGACCCTTGAGCCATTTTCGAGGTGCTCAAAATCCTCAAGGAGTCTAGCATGAGAAAATTCAAGCTTAGCATTTTTAGTTTTAAAATCATTGGCCACCTCAATATCTCTATCATGAGATTCCTTCACTCTAGATAATTCTAGAGCAAAAGTCTCCTCAAGAGATTCCTTGGCGGTTTGTTAAAGTTCAAGAGCTTGAGAGAGGTGTGGAATCTCATTAGCATAAATCACGCTCATGACCTTCCATTTTCTCAATGGTGACCTCAAGCTCCTCAAGATGAGATTCCAACTCCTCAATATATTTCTTGCCCTCGATGGCAATGGACATGATTTCCATGAAGTTGGAACAAGGAATTTTGTTTTTATGAAGAGCTTTAAAAATAATTTCCCCCTTAATTTTTAAGGAAGCAACATTATCATTCTCTTCATCATTATCCTCATCATCATTAGCATTAACATCATCATCAAGAGACATATTGGGATTTAAAGGATGAGATACCATTGAAGCCTTAGCCATAAGGCAAAAAGCAATGGATGATGATGTAGGATCTTTTGAGGCACCATTCAAGACCACATCTTGTTCCATGGAGTGTTGGGTTTCCTCTAATTGTTAGCACAATGACTCGAGGAACTATATGCATTTTTATCACGGCAGCAAGATATAGCAAGTATATCATCATGAGATTTAGTCAAGCAATTTCTACATGATATGCAAGAACAATCAACACAAGCATGTGAAACATTTAGAGAGCTTGAAGTGTCGAAGTCCAAAGATGGAGCATTTCAATAAGATGGTGTTGAGGAATCATCAATGATAAGCACACTATCATCATTGCAATGAACACCACTACTCACCATATCATTACCTTGTGGCAATTCACATGTAGGTGAAGTAGAAGAAGTTGAGAAAGCAACACGTCCGGAGGTGGAGGGAGAACAATCATCCCCACAAATCTTGGACACGCCATATTTATCTTGAAGCTTTGTCCAAAATTCATGAGCATCCCGAAAGGGCATGAGTTGAAATACAACTACATTGTTCAAAGCATCAAAAAGCACATTAGAAGCTTGAGCATTCAGATAGGAGTTTTTCTCATCCTCTAAAGATACTTGTTGAGGATCCTTTGGAGGAGAAAACCCACATCTACAGTTTGCTCTAAATTTGGGTCCATGACCCTAAAGAGATTAAGCATGCGAATTATCCAAACATCAAAATTTGTGTCATCGAAACTAAGAGTGTCAGAGAAACCTAATCCTCTAGTCGACATCTTTACTCTCTAGGCGGTTAAACCTATCAAAGAGAGACGAGGCTCTGATACCAATTGAAAGATCGAGGATGTCGCCTAGAGGGGGGGGGGTGAATAGGCGCTTTAAAAAAAATACGGTTTAGGCTTGAACAAATGCAGAATAAACCTAGCGGTTAATTTGTCAAGAACAAAACCTACAACAACTAGGCTCACCTATGTGCATCAACAACTTATGCTAAGCAAGATAAAAAACTAAGTGATAGCAAGCTATATGACAAGAAACAATATGGCTATCACAAAGTAAAGTGCATAAGTAAATGGCTCGGGTAAGAGATAACCGAGGCACACGGAGACGACGATGTATCCCAAAGTTCACACCCTTGCGGATGCTAATCTCCATTTGGAGCGGCGTGGAGGCATAATGCTCCCCAAGAAGACACTAGGGCCACCGTAATCTCCTCACGCCCTCGCACAATGCAAGATGCCGTGATTCCACTAAGGGACCCTTGAGGGCGGTCACCGAACCCATACAAATGGCAACCCTTGGGGGCGGTCATCGAACCCGTACACTTTGGCAACCCTTGGGGGAGGTCAACGGTACCCGTCAAATTTCTCGGGGTGATCTCCATAACCTAATTGGAGACCCCGACGCTTGCCTGGAGCTTTACACCACAACGATTGAGCTCCGAACACCACCAACCATCTAGGGCGCCCAAGCACCCAAGAGGAACAAGCTCAAGGGTACCAAGCACCCAAGAGTAATAAGCTTCTCAACTTGTAACTTCCATGTATCACCGTGGAGAACTCAAACCGATGCACCAAATGCAATGGCAAGGGCACACGGAGTTCCCAAGTCCTTCTCTACCAAATCCCACCAAAGCAACTAATGCTAGGGAGGAAAATGAGAGGAAGAACAAGAAGGAGAACACCAAGATCTAGATCCAAGGGGTTCCCCTCACATAGAGGAGAAAGTGATTGGTGGAAATTTGGATCTAGATCTCCTATCTCTTTTCCCCCCAAAACTAACAAGAATCCATGGAGGGATTGAGAGCTAGCAAGCTCCAAGAGGTCAACAATGGTGGGGGGGAAAACATTCTCAGATCTCCTAGGTTGGAGGTGGAAGAAGGGGGTATAAATATACCCCCAAGAAAAATATGAAGACTAGTAGATTGCTCCCCCATACTCCACTATGGGTGAGCCACTCCTTGGCACATCTTCACAAGTCCATTGTCACCACAATGGACGGCAAGCATCAAGGACGCAATCTCTTCATGATCCTGCACTTGAGCTTGCTCACCGCAATCTTGATGACGATCACCATTTGATGTCATCCTCTCAATGGGTTGTATGATATCTTCCTTTTGACGCAAGCCCATGGAAACATACCTAACCCCACATAGAACTCCCACGTAGATCATGGGTTAGCACACAAAGCATAATGGACAATGCTTACCATACCATGGGATCACACTCGGGACATCTTGTACGCTTTGTGTGTTGGTCAACTTGATTCACTCTTGACTTAGTCTTGATCAACCTTGAATCTTTCCAACTCTCTTCATTTGGATGATGTGTTGAAGGTAGACATGAATGATCACACAATCTTCTTCTCCAAGACATGCTTGCAATAAGCTCAACACTCACATGACCAATCTTTGGAGAATTCCTTAATAGCACCTGGGTCAACTCATAAACTCCTTGAAACCAACACATGTACTTCAAGAAATGCCTATGGACAAATCCTTCAAATATAACTCAATGCAACCATTAGTCCATAGAGAATGTCATCAATTACCAAAACCACACATGGGGCACCGCATGTCCTTTCAGGCGGTACTACTACCGCCTATAGGCGGTACTGCCGCCGCTTACTACTGCGACCACTTCCGCTAGTTCTCCAGGGATGTAAAGGAAACCCGACATGAAAAGTCGAGACCCAGTTGAGGGCAGTAGTACGAGTAGGACTAGCAGTGTTACTAACACTTATAAGCTGTACTACCGCTGCTGCCCACGGTACTACCGCTCGCAGCATTCCACCTGTTCTTCAACTCAATGAAGGGACAACTCCAAAGAAACAGAAAGAGTTATGGGTGCATAATGAGTGTGTACATGATGATTCCTCTGAAACCTTTCCGAAGCAGACCCCCTCTTGATAGTACAGTTTTCCCTATGACTCAAATCCATCGAAAAGAAACGTAGGAAAGAAAACCATCTTTACTTGAAACTCCGAGGGGAACGAATCTTCTTGTGCCAAATGCGTGATAGCCTGAAATGCTCAATGCACATGATTAGTTCGCGATCACATTGTCATCAATCACCAAAACCACTTAGGGAGAAATATTCCCTAACAATCTCCTCCTTTTTGGTGGATTGATGACAACACGGGATTTGCACTAAAGATATAGCAATGAAGCGTGCAAACCCACAGATCTACAAAATATAGATGGGCTCCCCCTAGATGTGTGCACTACTAAAGATATGCTTCTGGAATGCACATCGCTCACATTTAAGATCAACAATCCCCCTATATTTTACAGACCAAGCAATACTTGCAGAAACATAATAAGCAGGATAGCAGGAAAGTAATAAAATGTGAGCATAAGGATAAGGGCATAGCAAAGGATATATCTCACACAATACTAAATTACTCGACATAGTAGATAGGATAATGGTAGCACATATGTCTCACACCATATAGTCTCAAACTCAAACCAAAGCAAATGAAATAGTTTGAGCGAGGAAAGCAACTGCAAATAAGAGGACGCACACTGCACATAGCAACAACAAATCCCTAAACTCTCTCCCCCTTCAGTATCGAGACACCAGAAGGGCAGAGAGCACACCTAAGAACGAAGTGTTGAGGAACGTAGCATGCAATTTCAAAAAAATTCCTACGATCACGCAAGATCTATCTATGAGATGCATAGCAACGAGAGGGGGAGAGTGTGTCCACATACCCTCGTAGACCGTAAGAGGAAGCGTTAGGTTAACGCGGTTGATGTAGTCGAACGTCTTCACGATCGAACCAATCTAGTACCGAATGTACGGCACCTCCGAGTTCAGCACACGTTCAGCTCGATGACGTCCTCGAACTCTTGATCCAGCAGAGGGTCAAGGGAGAGTTTCGTCTGCACGATGGCGTGGTGACGGTTATGGTGATGTGATCTGCGCAGGGCTTCGTCTAAGCACTACGACGTTATAACTGGAGGAGTAAACTATGGAGGGGGCACCACACATGGCTAAGAGAACAACTGTTGTGCTTTGGGGTGCCCTCATATATAAAGGAGGGAGGAGGAGGCGGCCGGCCTAGAGGGGCACTCCATGGGGGGGAGTCCTACTAGGACTCCACTCCTAGTAGGATTCGACCCCCCCTTTTTCCTTTCTGATCGGAGGGGGGAAAGGAAGGAGAGGGAGAGGGAAAGGGAAAGGGGGCCGCACCCCCTCCTCCTTGTCCAATTCAGACTCCCTTGGAGGGGGGAGTGCGTCACCCCTTGCGGGCTCCCCTCTCTCTCCCCTAAGGCCCATGTAGGCCCAATACTTCCCCGGAGGGGGTTCCTGTAACCCCTCGGTACTCCGAAATATACCCAAACCATTTTGAAACCATTCCGGTGTCCGAATATCATCATCCAATATATCAATCTTTACCTCTCGACCATTTCGAGACTCCTCGTCATGTCCGTGATCTCATCCGGGACTCCGAACAATTTTTGGTCACCAAAACACATAACTCATAATACAAATCGTCACCGAACGTTAAGCGTGCGGACCATATGGGTTCGAGAACTGTGTAGACATGACCAAGACACATCTCCGGTCAATAACCAACAACGGAACCTGGATGCTCATATTGGTTCCTACATATTCTACGAAGATCTTTATTGGTCAAACCGCAATAACAACATATGTTATTACCTTTGTCATCGGTATGTTACTTGCCCGAGATTCGATCGTCGGTATCATAATACCTAGTTCAATCTCGTTACAAGCAAGTCTCTTTACTTGTTCCGTAATGCATCATCCCGTAACTAACTCATTAGTCACATTGCTTGCAAGGCTTATAGTGATGTGCATTACCGAGAGGGCCCAGAGATACCTCTCTGATACTCAGAGTGACAAAGCCTAATCTTGATTATGCCAACCCAACAAACACCTTTGGCGACACCTGTAGAGCATCTCTATAATCACCCAGTTATGTTGTGACATTTGATAGCACACAAGGTGTTCCTCCGGTATTCGGGAGTTGCATAATCTCATAGTCAGAGGAATATGTATAAGTCATGAAGAAAGCAATAGCAATAAAACTTAACGATCATTATGCTAAGCTAATGGATGGGTCTTGTCCATCACATCATTCTCTAATGATGTGATCCCGTTCATCAAATGACAACACATGTCTATGGTTTGGAAACTTAACCATCTTTGATTTACAAGCTAGTCAAGTAGAGGCATACTAGGGACACTCTGTTTTGTCTATGTATTCACACGTGTACTAAGTTTCCGGTTACTACAATTCTGGCATGAATAAGAAACATTTATCATGATATAAGAAAATATAAATAACAACTTTATTATTGCCTCTAGGGCATATTTCCTTCAGTCTCCCACTTGCACTAGAGTCAATAATCTAGATTACATAATAATGATTCTAACACCCATGGAGTCTTGGTGCTGATCATGTTTTGCTCATGGAAGAGGCTTAGTCAACGTGTCTGCAACATTCAGATTCATATGTATTTATCAAATCTCTATGTCTCCCTCCTTGACTTGATCGCAGATGGAGTTTAAGTGTCTCTTGATGTGTTTGGTTCTCTTGTGAAATTTGGATTCCTTTGCTAAGGCAATTGCTCCAGTATTTTCACAAAAGATTTTCATTGGACCTGATGCACTAGGTATTACACCTAGATCGAATATGAACTCCTTCATCCCGACTCCTTCATTTGCTGCTTCCGAAGCAGCAATGTACTCCGCTTCACATGTCGATCCCGCCATGACGCTCTGCTTGGAACTGCACCAACTGACAGCTCCACCATTCAATATAAATATGTATCCGGTTGGTGACTTAGAGTCATCTGGATCAGTGTCAAAGCTTGCATTGACGTAACCATTTATGACGAGCTCCTTGTCAGCTCCATAAACGAGAAACATATCCTTAGTCCTTTTCAGGTATTTCAGGATGTTCTTGACCGCTGTCCAGTGATCCACTCCTCGATTACTTTGGTACCTCCCTACTAAACTTATAGCAAGGCACACATCAGGTCTGGTATGCAGCATTGCATACATGATAGAACCTATGGCTGAGGCATAGGGAATGACTTTCATTTTCTCTCTATCTTCTGGAGTGGTCGGGCATTGAGTTTGACTCAACTTCACACCTTGTAACACAGGCAAGAACCCTTTCTTTGACTGATCCATTTTGAACTTCTTCAAAACTTTATCAAGGCATGTGCTTTGTGAAAGTCCAATTAAGCGTCTTGATCTATCTCTATAGATCCTGATGCCCAATATATAAGCAGCTTCACCGTGGTCTTCATTGAAAAATTCTTATTCAAGTATCCTTTTATGTTCTCTAGAAATTCTGTATTATTTCCAATCAACAATATGTCATCCACATATAATATTAGAAATGCTACAAAGCTCCCATTCACTTTCTTGTAAATACAGGCTTCTCCAGAAGTCTGTATAAACCATATGCTTTGATCACACTATCAAAGTGTATATTCCAACTCCGAGAGGCTTGCACCAATCCATAAATGGATCGCTGGAGCTTGCACACTTTGTTCATATACAACTCTTCTTTAAGAAATCCATTAAGGAATGCAGTTTTGACATCCATTTGCCAAATTTCATAATCATAAAGTGTGGCAATTGCTAACATGATTCGGATAGACTTAAGCATCGCTATGGGTGAGAAGGTATCATCGTAGTCAACCCCTTGAACTTGTCAAAAACCTTTCACAACAAGTCGAGCTTTGTAGACAGTAACATTACCGTCAGCGTCAGTCTTCTTCTTGAAGATCCATTTATTCTCTATGGCTTGCCGATCATCGGGCAAGTTAACCAAAGTCCACACTTTGTTCTCATACATGGATCCCATCTCATATTTCATGGCCTCAAGCCATTTCGTGGAATCTGGGCTCATCATCGCTTCCTCATAGTTCGTAGGTTCGTCATGGTCTAGTAACATGACTTCCAGAACAGGATTACCGTACCACTCTAGTGCGGAATGTACTCTGGTTGACCTACGAGGTTTGGTAGTAAACTTCCTCACTAATTGGTGTAGGCATCACTAGAACTGATTTCTGTGATGAACTACTTTCCAATTCGGGAGAAGGTACATTTACCTCATCAAGTTCTACTTTCCTCCCATTCACTTCTTTCGAGAGAAACTCCTTCTCTAGAAAGGATCCATTCTTAGCAACGAATATCTTGCCTTCGGATCTGTGATAGATGTGTACCCAACAGTTTCCTTTGGGTATCCTATGAAGACACATTTCTCCGATTTGGGTTCGAGCTTATCAGGTTGAAGATTTTTCACATAAGCATCACAGCCCCAAACTTTAAGAAATGATAGCTTAGGTTTCTTGCTAAACCACAGTTCATATGGTGTCGTGTCAACGGATTTAGATGGTGCCCTATTTAACGTGAATGCAGTCGTCTCTAAAGTATAACCCCAAAACGATAGTGGTAAATCGGTAAGAGACATCATAGGTCGCACCATATCTAATAAAGTACGGTTACGATGTTTGGACACACCATTACGCTGTGTTATTCCAGGTGGCATGAGTTGCGAAACTTTTCCACATTGTTTCAAATGAAGACCAAACTCGTAACTCAAATATTCACCTCCACGATTAGATCATAGAAACTTTATTTTCTTGTTACGATGATTTTTGACTTCACTATGAAATTCTTTGAACTTTTCAAAATTTTCAGACTTATGTTTCATTAAGTAGATATACCCATATCTGCTCAAATCATCCGTGAAGGTCAGAAAATAACGATACCCGCCGTGAGCCTCAACACTCACCGGACCTCATACATCAGTATGTATTATTTCCAATAAGTCAATGGCTCGCTCCATTGTTCTGGAGAACAGAGTCATAGTCATCTTGCCCATTAGGCATGGTTTGCAAGCATCAAGTGATTCCAAAAGCCCATCAACATGGAGTTTCTTCATGCGCTTTACAACAATATGACCTAAACGGCAGTGCCACAAATGAGTTGCACTATCATTATTAACTTTGCATCTTTTGGCTTCAATATTATGAATATGTGTATCACTACGATCGAGATTCAACAAAATAGACCACTCATCAAGGGTGCATGACCATAAAAGATATTACTCATATAAATAAAACAACCATTATTCTCTAATTTAAATGAATAACTGTCTCGCATCAAACAAGATCCAGATATAATGTTCATGCTCAACGCTGGCACCAAATAACAATTATTCAGGTCTAAAACTAATCCCGAAGGTAGATGTAGAGGTAGCCTGCCAATGGTGATCACATCGACCTTGGAACCATTTCCGCCGCGCATCATCACCTCGTCCTTAGCAAATCTCTGTTTAGTCTGTAGCCCCTATTTCGAGTTGCAAATATGAGCAAGAAAACCAATATCAAATACCCAGGTGCTACTACGAGCATTAATAAGGTACACATCAATAACATGTATATCAAATATACCTTTCACTTTGCCATCCTTCTTATCCGCCAAATACTTGGGGCAGTTCCGCTTCCACTGACCAGTCACTTTGCAATAGAAGCACTCAGTTTCAGGCTTAGGTCCAGACTTGGGCTTCTTCCCTTGAGCAGCAACTTGCTTGCTATTCTTCTTGAAGTTCCCCTTCTTCCCTTTTTATTGAAACTAGTGGTCTTGTTAACCATCAACACTGGATGCTCCTTCTTGATTTCTACCTCCGCAGCCTTAATTGTCTTTTCCATCCCTTGCATATTATAGTTCATCACGAAGCCTTTATAGCTTGGTGGAAGTGATTGAAGAACTCTGTCAATGACACTATCATCAGGAAGATTAACTCCCAGATGAGTCAAGTGGTTATGGTACCCAGACATTCTGAGTATGTGTTCACTGACAGAACTATTCTCCTCCATCTTACAGCTATAGAACTTGTTGGAGACTTCATATCTCTCAACTCGGGCATTTACTTGAAATATTAACTTCAACTCCTGGAACATCTCATATGCTCCATGACGTTCAAAATGTCTTTGAAGTCACGATTCTATGCCGTAAAGCATGGCACACTGTACTATCGAGTAGTCATCAGCTTTAGTTTGCCGCACGTTCATAACGTCGGGAGTTGCTCCTGCAGTGGGCCTTGCACCTAGCGGTGCTTCTAGGACGTAATTCTTCTGGGCAGCAATGAGGATAATCCTCAAGTTACGGACCCAGTCCATGTAGTTGCTACCATCATCTTTCAACTTAGCTTTCTCCAGGAACGCACTAAAATTCAAGGGAATGGTAGCACGGACCATTGATCTACAACAACATAGATATCCAAAAACTATCAGGACTAAGTTCATGATAAATTAAAGTTCAATTAATCATATTACTTAAGAACTCTCACCTAGATAGACATCCCTCTAGTCATCTAAATGATCACGTGATCCATATCAACTATACCATGTCCGATCATCACGTGAGATGGAGTAGTTTTCAATGGTGAACATCTCTGTGTTGATCATATCTACTATGTTATTCACGTTCGACCTTTTAGTCTTAGTGTTCCGAGGCCATATCTGCATATGCTAGGCTCGTCAAGTTTAACCCAAGTGTTCTGCACGTGCAAAACTATCTTGCACCCGTTGTATGTGAATGTAGAGCTTATCACACCCAATCATCATGTGGTGTCTCGGCACGATGAACTGTAGCAATGGTGCATACTCAGGGAGAACACTTATACCTTGAAATTTAGTGAGGGATCATCTTATAATGCTACCACCATACTAAGCAAAATAAGATGCATAAAAGATAAACATCACATGCAATCAAAATATGTGACATGATATGGCCATCATCTTGTGCCTTTGATCTCCATCTCCAAAGCACCGTCATGATCTCCATCATCACCGGCTTGACACCTTGATCTCCATCGTAGCGTTGTTATCATCTCGCCAACTATTGCTTCTACAACTATCGCTACCACATAGTGATAAAGTAAACACTACAAAAAAATACACTTCTGTGATGATACGTGTTTGTCACACTAGGTCACGTTTTTTGTCATGCATGTACATCCATGACGATTTTATGACAGAATCAAGATAGTCATACATGTGCTATCGTAGAACTGTTCCATGACATTACCAAAATTATCATCACGGAAGTTTCCACTTCCATGACGATAAATCGTGCTTCACAGAAGTGCTTTCGTCAAGGGTGCATCCACCATAATGGAACGCTATTAAGCTATCAGGTCGGGTTTTGGATCCGATAACCCGTTAACAGCCCAGACCAATGGGGATTTTCCACTTGTAAAATCATCATTGGCTGGAGCAAACATGTGTCGGCTCATCGTTGGGACAAATGTCATCCACTCATTAGACACAAGGCGCCTATGATACGTCGACACGTGGCACGGCCCATCAAGTTTAAATGGGCCGGCCCAACTAAAGGCTCACAAGATTTTGTGGACCATAATGGGCCGGCCCAGCTAAAGGCCCACGAGATTTTGCGGACCATAATGGGCTGCCCAGCTAAAGGCCCACAAGATTTGGCGGGCCATAATGGGCCGGCCCAGGTAAAGGCCCACAAGATTTTTGTGTGCCATAATGGGCCGACCCAGGTAAAGGCCCACAAAATTCTTGCGGATCATAATGGGCCGGCCCAGCTAAAGGCCCACGAGATTTCGCTGACACTAATGGGCCGGCCCAGCTATAGGCCCACAAGATTTTGAGGACCCTAGTAGGCCGGCCCATTAACTGGCTGCCATGTTTTGGGCCAAATGCCGGCCCATATTTGATCCGGCCATTAATGGCCTGCCACGTTCCGGGCCTAATAATGGCCCATATGAGATCAGACCAGTTAAAAGCCTCGCACGCTCTGGGCCAAATCACGACCCAGATCAGGTCCGGCCCTTTAAGAAGCTTTGGCCTCAATTATGGCCCATATCAGTTTCGGCCGTTAACTGGACGCTATGCTTTTGGGCCCACTTGCTAAAGGCCCATTTAGTAATTTGGCCTGATATTAGTTTCGGCCTGTTAAGGGCCCGTTTAACATTTTGACCCTATATTAATTTCGGCTTGTTAAAAGCCCGTCATATAGTTGGGCCTAACTACGGCCCGGTTTGCATCCGACCTGCTCGCAGCTGATATCTGATTGGGCCAAACAAGTACCGAGACAATTTTGGCCTGTTAAAAGACCGTGATTTGATTCACACAATCATGGGCTGGGGTCCATTTCGGGCTGTTGTCGGCCCGTGAGTTGTTCGGCACATTTCAGGCCTAACCTAATTCTCAACCTCCTAAAATCCCATTGAGTTTTCTTGCTAAAAGAGGGCCGGGGGTTACTCGGCCTATTAAAGGCCCGAATCTACTAGTGGGCCAGTTTGACGGGGCCCATGATGCGGATCATACATCGTGATTGCATGACGGCCCGATTATGTACCGTAATTTTACGGTTTGGTCGGTTTACTGCGAAGACATGATATATATACAGTAAAATAACTGCAGCATCGTGAATAAGAAAAAAACCTAGACAATACAATAAAGAAATTACGGCATATTACATCCACTGGGCATCAAAGTTCGCCACTATGATAATAAAGCACTAGCAGACAGCAGATTACATACACTGGGTATCAAAGATCGCCACCAGTGCAAATAAACACGCCGACAAAATAATATACAAAATCGACAGCACTTCAATAGAGTTCAAGAAAGGTTAGCCCTGCTGGCGAGCTGCAGCACAAGCACCTGAGCAAGATGATGAGACTGCGCTTGTTCAACACTTATATCTTCCTCACTCTGAAAGATAAACAAGCAGACAGATGACAGGTTTTGCACATAAAAGTATCAGTGCTAACAATTCATCACATTTCTTACTGACGAATAAAGTGACACAGTTTAAAAATTGCATTAACACAATATGGTATTGTTCAGGTCAAGACATGGCAGGAAATGACATTGTGAAAGAGTTGACAGCTTCACGACACCACTGGATTACAGATCAAGAACTCATAAGTATCAATGGTTAGTGTGCTGTCAATTTATCCCATTTCAGATTGGCAAATAAAGAGACGGTTTAAATAATAGTAGAATGATATGACATTGTTCATAGTTAAGACATTGCAGAATATGACATTGTGCTGTAGTGGGTAGGTTCACCACACCACTGGATTACAGATGAAGAACAGAAGCATACATGCAGTGCAAAAGAAGATCACTTGCTCTGTATAGTTTAATTTACATGGTATGAAGAAGGAACTTGCTTGTACAACTGAAAACTTAAATTGAGAAGGACAAACTTTTGTTTATGAACTACATAATAAACTTTAAACATGCAATTTGATGCAAACACCAAAAATATACAGCTGTTGCAGTCATGCCTAACCAAATATACACAACAAAGTTTGAAGGCTTGAGAAGGACAAACTTACATTACTGGTGAAGACAGGCTATATAAAGCCCTTGTCCATGCTGATGGGGGGGGGGGGGCAATTCAAGAAGTTTACCACATAATCTTCTTCATAAGCATCGCCTTTATTCTACATTTTGTTAAGAGTAAATATAGATGTGATAATATACGAAAAATGGAGAATATTTAAGATAAGATGAAGAGTGATGCTACATAACCAAGTAGCTATAAATGTATGTGCAGCGATACAG
>NC_057795.1:279950084-279956994 GCF_018294505.1 Triticum aestivum | reverse complement strand
TTAAGAGTAAATATAGATGTGATAATATACGAAAAAATGGAGAATATTTAAGATAAGATGAAGAGTGATGCTACATAACCAAGTAGCTATAAATGTATGTGCAGCGATACAGGCAAAAGGCACAGCCAAGAGCAATGCGCAGCTAAACTTCTTCAGTACCAACCTTATGGTAAGAGTAAATATAGATCTGATGTGTAGAAAATGGAGGGCAAAGGAAAATAAGCTGCAGAGTGATGGTACATGAACAACTATCTGTCAATATAAGTACACTGATAAAGGACAGCATGTACTTACATGAACAATGCAGAGCTAAAAAAAATCATTGGCATTGGATATATTCTACACTAATGTAACCATTCATACAGATCAGATAATTTGGAGCGAACAATTGATAAGCAAGCTATCATGCATACTGTTGTCACATAATGAACAAGGTATGTATGCAAGTACAGTGATACAGGACAACTGGTACTAACAAGAGCAAAGCAGCGGGCATCATATTTGTGATATCCTGTCGTTCTTTTCAAACCGGAATTCTTCTTCGAGCAGATTTCCTGCAAAAAATATCCATAAGGCACATGCGGAAAAGTAAAAGTTCAAATTACCTTCTGAGCTTTGGAAGTACCTTTGCCCTGGAGGAACGTTGGTGAATTAACAAAAACGGAAAGAGAGGGATTCGAACCCTCGGTTGTCTTGTGATTTCATAGACAGTACCTCATCCTGGGAACGAGACCAGTGCATAACAATGTTTTTCCATTCAATGTCTTCTAAATTTAGCACAGGAGACTTCACCGGAAATTCGTTTATAGACTTGCCATCAAAGTGTGATTTCCTCAGGTAACACTGATACTGCTGCAATGCTTCCTTGAAAAGCACAAGCAAGCTTTGCTCGTCATGACTATCCAGATTGACCCTCACCTAGTTACAACAATGTAATGTAAATCATTGATGTGTTCGATTAGCAGAAAACAGGAAAATAATAGCCATGAATAATAGCACTTACACGTAAGTTGGACAGGAAGATGTGAAAATGGTGTTTGTCTTCACTATAATCTTCCCATGATGGGAATATATGCACGTAGTCCCTAACAACATTGAAAGTATTGTCTTTTAAACTAGGAATAAATGGAATGGGGTTCCAATCTGCAGGAATTGGCCGTCTTTGCAGTTGGGATAGGTCTTCGGCCGGTGGACTTGCTGTACTTTTTGCTGGAGTGGGATTTTTCTGTGGTACGGCTGGTGCTATGGCAAATGAAATCGGTATACCTTTTGCTGGAGTGCAGGTCCTGTGTGGTGGGGCTAGTGGTGTGGCCAGTGAAGTATGGGTACAGTCTGCTGGAGTTGGTCCTACGTTTTGTGTCACTGGTTGTACAACCAATATAAGTGGGCGCTGTCTGATTCCTCTGGCACCACCATGTTTTTCAAGGACTTTGCTGGTGCTCCTTCAGGTTCGGCAATCACCCTCTTCCTTTTTGATGTCTGATGCACAAGAACAACATTTGAGTGAAAAAACATGGTATGATGACAGATGGAATATGTATTGATAATGGATGGGCATGGCATCTCGAGTTAAATGATGAGTAAACTAAGCAGATGGCGGTGCAACAAAGTAGAAGAAATGCAAGACAACATATGCAAGATATGCGCAATCAATAAAACCTTGCCAAATTAGAACATGCACCTTGATGGGTGAACAGGACAGGCCATCTGCCTTTGACTCCTCGAGGTTAGAATAATCATTAGGATGATATTCCAAACAAGAATCAATAGGTGGGGAGCGTATGAGTTTCATTGCTTCCAGAATGGCACTCAATGCCTTGGTGCCAATTTTGTAAGTCATTGCAGTGTTCCACAATATTCTTCTGATGCGCGGATTCTGATAGTCACTATAATTGCGTATAATATCTGAGAACCATGAAAACATAAATAGTTGTGAGATTATCTTTGTAATGCAGATGATATTCTAATATAGGGGCGCCCCTATAAACACTTGTGTGCTATCAATGGATTCTGATGAGAGAGCTCATGTGTGCTGTAATATGGTGCGTGCATTTATATAATCTGGCACAAGTACACAAAAAAGGGTCCAGAAGTAAGGATAGATGGAAGATGGTAGGTTCATAATATACTATATAGAGAGTTTATTGCCAAACCATGATAACAAGAGCACAAATCAACTAGGCAGATCATAGTGTACATAACAGGGGTACACCATAACCACGATATATAAATCGGGAAAGTGGAACTGGCTTGAAAATACGGTGTTGTATTGCCGCTAGTAATTGAAAGCCTATCGATCACGTATAGGCTAACTCTATCAGCTGTTGACTACAGATGTCCCTATGCCCCTTCCTGACAAGGAACATACTGTATGTACTAAATATAGAATAAACAAAGAGGAACATGTTAAAGAACAGAAGAGGAAGCATATTCTTGAGGTTCCTCTTCATTGCATACAATGTTGGTTGCCCACTCATGATGAATCACAGCGCCCAAAGAAATGCAATTCCATGCTGTCTCTCTATATGTGGCAATTTTGAACAAGAGTCATTAGGATCATATTCTGAACAAGAGTCAACAGGTGGGAAGCGTATGAGTTTCATTGCATCCAGAATGGCACTCAATGCCTTGGTGCCAATTTTGTAAGTCATTGCAGTGTTTAGCTTCAAGAGTGGACTGCTGCTAGTGCGACACAAAACAGCTACACAGATCATAGTGTAGATATAAGGGGAAAACCTTAAGCATCAGAGTAAAATCAGCAAAGTGGAACTTGCTGGAATATATGTGCTAGTTTGCCGGTACGGCTAGAAAGGCTTCGGATACCAGCTCGCTTCAAGTGAAGGTGGGGTACTATTAATATCAGTATAACTCTCAAAGGCGACACAGCTCCCCACATTTCCTTGCTATTCTTATTGGATTCAAGTGGGAAGGCCACTACAAATCCTATTCCTATGTTTACAAGATCCTACGAATCAAAGAGGCTCAAAGTGTCCATCACAACCGACCGTATAGACCTCTACACTTCTAATGTCCCTGCTCATCTTCAGTACAAGGAACATACTGTACTACTATCATACTCCCTCCGTTCCAAAATATAAGTCTTGGTAGAGATTTCCACTATGGATCACATACAGATGTATCCAGATACATTTTAGAGTGTAGATTCACTCATTTTGCTCCATATGTAGTCCATGGTGGAATCTATACAAAGACTTGTATTTAGGAACGGAGAGAGTACATATTAAAGAAGAATGGAAGAGGAACATGGTAAAGAAGAGCAAGCAGATTTTGGATAATAGAATGTTGGTTGTGCAGTGCCCACACATGATGAACCAGAGCGCATTAAGAATGCAACTCCCAGCTATCTCTCGACCATTTCAGGCGGTTGGATGAAGATCCTACGTCTCCTAACCCTTCTTCTTCCTCGTCTCTGATTTTTCCCATATAGAACAACGCACGGGCCGCCGGTCGGACCACCGGCCCCCACCGCCTGTGTTCCTCCGCCACCCCCGCCTCAACCCCCACCCGCGTCAAGTTTTCTTCATTCGGCGAGGCCCCACAACCACCTGAGCCCCTTCGATCGCACTAGTGAACTCCGGCGAGCTCTAAAAAATTGACTGACCCAATTTTGAAATTTAGTCTACTGTGATTTAACTAGTGTGGAATATAAAAGGGGAAAACCATAAGCATTGGGAGTATAGTGTTGAGCGTGCCCTGGCGGATCTGAAGGTGCAAACCGGACAAAGGCAACCTCGCAACCAACACAAGAAATCCGAGTAAAGCAGTGGCGATCTATTTTCTTGCTGCGATAAATAAGTTGAGCAGATACGAAAGAGTACCTCCTCTGGTGCGGCGCCGTGTACGCATCTGCTGAGAATTTGACGGTGTTGCGGTAGAGATGGCTGTTGGTGGTGTGGAAGTAGATCTAGGAGGGTAGACGGTGGCGGTGGGGCGCGATGGACGAGACGGTCGTAGGAGCGGCGCTGGCAAGCTGAACGATAGCAGGGATGAAGCGAGAGGACGGGATGCAAGGATCCCGGTCCGAAGCCATGGATGAGAGAGGTCGATCTCTTGTAATGGACGGCAGCGTCGGGGTATCAGCTCCGGCATGGTGGAGGAGGACGGCGGTGGATGGGGTGGCGGACGGAGGAGGGTGGGGTGGAGAGGGTGTTTTTGCGCCCACGGAGTAGGAATGGGGAAAAGGAAGGTAGAGAGGAAGGGGGGAACCATGTATTCAGGGCACACTTGTCTCAAATGCGAGGAAATTTACAAACTTAGCCCCCGTTTCTCTACTACATTACAACAATATTAGTCGGTTGGGGATATGACGGTAATCTCGCATACACCGAATATTTGCCGACGAGAGTTTGTTTTTGGCGCCCATCGTGTATGAATATGAATCGGGGAGGGAGTCGGTTTCGGCCGAGGACACACTGTGTTTTGGCGCCCACCGTGTATGAATCCGGGTGAGAGGCGGTTACGTCACATCTGGGTGAAATTACAAACCTACCCCTATCGAAACCTGTAGAAATCCAGCAGATAGGCTTTGCGTGGCAGGGATAGGCAGTAGTAATTTCCATCTCACAGATTTTGGTTTTGGGCGGTTACTGCGACTTTCCCCGCTTCGTTCAAATTTTGCAGAGTACACATTTACCGTGCCAACTCAATTCGAATCCCGTTTGTATTCTATTTTTTCGGGCGGGATCCATTTTCAATTCGAATTACATTCTATATACATCATTTTTTTATATATACTTTCAAAAGCACAACACCATTTATACATAAATATGGTTTACAAATGGCATGATCTCGGATTCATAAGATTGTATCCATCAATTTGGATTTTCAAATATTTGAAACCACTTTATGTTGAAATCCAATGTATGCATTCCTCGCTAGCTGTCTCCAACTAATGTGTGTTTCATGCGGGTTTTTTTACTTCTCAAACATGTATAATGTGTTTCACACACGCAACATATAGTGTAATCCCGTTTAGACATTAATTGCATATAAACCATGCATTGTTTGTAATTAAAGAATCTATGGATCACCAATATTGATAAACTATATAACATTACACGTGTGCCCAAATTCAAATGAATATGCATGTTTGATACACCAATTTGCGCTATGATATTATCGATGTCGTGATCTCCAGTTTATATATTGGAATCCCCTTTAATCCAGATATTCGTCTCATATAGCTATCACTCATGCTTATATAGGACTATCTCTCTGGACCTATACGCATTCATCATCTCTCAGGTATCTCTCGTGCTACCTGTATGTCGACAATGATCTTGTATCTTCATAACACACTGACGGTACTCTCTCCCTCGACCTTCATCACTCTATCTCTCTCTAAGTATATCTCTCTCCCTGCCATGTGTCTCTAACTATGATTCTCCATGTGGAATCTCTTTCTCTCACACAAAAACAAAACTTTGTCTCTCGGGGTCTCATTTCTCTCTACTATTCCCATGTGTGCCACTCGCACACCCCTCATACAGAGATGTCTTTCGCTCCTTAGATATGAGAACCTACGACTCTTCCTCTTAAATATCTCTTTCTCACACACAAACACAAACTCTGTCTCCCAGGGTCTCATATTTCTCCATTGTTCTCTTGTATGTCGCTCACACACACTCTCTCTCCCTAGAGATATCTTGCGTTCCCTCATATGTCTCTCTAGCTATCACTCTCGTTGTGAAATATCTTTCTCTCTCGCAGACACAAAACTCCGCCTCTCGGGATCTCATTACTCTCTGATATCTGTTTGTATGTGACTCACATGCACCCTCTCTCTATCTCTCTCACACCCACACGCATAACTCAGCCTTCTGATCCACTCGACTCCTATCTCTAACGCACACTAGCTAGCATCTTTATCTTTCTATTTATCTGTTTCTCCATCAACCTTCTTTCTCACCCTCACTCTTGATTCCTATCACGCACACTACATATGTTTCTCTCTACATGCAGTCAAGTGCCCTCTCACACACATATATAACTTCACCCTTTGAACCACCCGGCGGTCCTCTCCAACACCCAAACTAGCGGATGTCCCTCTAGCTAGCATCTCCATCTCTGTATCTATCTGTAGTTTCTCCGTAAACATTTATTTCTCGCACGGAGTCTTGCTTCCTATCACCCACACTATAAATGTCTCTCCATACATATGCATTTATAGGTTGATCTCTTTTGCACAATCGTTGTGCCTCACTCCCTCTGCTCGCCATAGATGCATGCTCCAGCCCACGTCACTATCTCTTAAAGACAAAAACACATGCTCAATTGTCGGGCCTTCTTCCTTGCATTCTCACATGCATGCATATTGTCATACCGATCTGTCTCTCCCATGTCATTGATCTTATGACTTATGTCTTCTTTCTTTTATCTCGATCATGCGCGCACGCGCACACAGACACATCCCACGCATACATGTATACCTCTCACACATGCACATTCAAGGTCTCTATGTCTCCATACGTAGTTAATTACCCTCAATCCTAACGCCACATTGAATCTTTCTCCTCTTTTGTGCACATAACTTCCTCCTGGATGGGTAAAACACACACTCACACTTA
Source organism: Triticum aestivum (assembly GCF_018294505.1). Taxonomy (NCBI): domain Eukaryota; kingdom Viridiplantae; phylum Streptophyta; class Magnoliopsida; order Poales; family Poaceae; genus Triticum; species Triticum aestivum. Next base: position 279,950,407 of record NC_057795.1, on the reverse strand, counting down.
ACAATCTCCTTCTAGCTACACCCCCCCGCCTCTCATTCTTCCCCTATATCCCCGAAACCAATAAGACCATCCCTTTCTTTAAGTCCCGCCTACATGCACCATCGATATATAGTAGTCTTCCTCGGTGTCTCTCGAACAAACACGTTCTCTCGATGTCGACTCCTCTCACGTGCACTCACCTTCTCTTCCCTCTCTGTGGACATTTTCTCTCTCGCACCCCATCGTTGGTGGCCTCTGCCATACACATCACCTCTCTATGATGAAGCCATGCACACTTAAATTACATCCGCCACAGAGGACCCCGCGACACACACACTCACACA